>NC_140167.1:3429081-3461581 GCF_963971535.1 Notolepis coatsorum | reverse complement strand
GTTGAAGAAGTGTGTCTTTAGTCGACGGCGAAAGATTGGACGTGTTTCGGCTGTCCTAACTGGGGTGGGTAGTTCATTCCACCATTGTGGGGCAAGGACTGAGAATAGGCGACTTCTCTTTGATGACCCTCCCGGAGCTTGGATAGGAGTAGGTCTGAGGCGGCCAGAAGATGCAGAGCGTAGGGGTCTTGAGGGTGTGTAGTTAGAGACCATTGACCGGAGGTAGGCGGGAGCAGTTCCCTCACATCATTCATGAGGCCGACACTAATATCCCCTCCAGGGATGACGGGGTTAACAGACCCGGAGAATAACGGGTACAGTAAGGCGTCCCTTAGGTAAATCCCTTCAACTCTGCAGAGCACACTATATATCACAGCACACTTATATACGTAAATCCCTTCACCTCTATGCAGAGCACTGGAGGTTATTCCATTCCAACATGTGAAGCACAAGTTCACTCATAATTATTATTAATTTACATATATGTGACTCGACGTGACCAAACCCGACGTAATGCGGGGAGATACAAGTGTCAGAAAATGCGGAGATGTCTAGGACTTCAGAAAATCAAAATCTTGTTTTTTTTACTGCTTTGAAATGTCATTGCTGTGTTCCCTTATTTGCCCTTATTTGCAAACTTAAATACAACTTGTAAATGAGTTAATTATTGTTAGATAGTTCGACAGTATTGTCTCTCAATACTGTGGAAAGACTACAGCCGAGGGCATTTTACACTGGGTGTGGTCTGTCCGCGGGTGCTTCACAGGTACTTAACGAGGTGTTGAAACACACACGGACACACGCTCTCCTTTCTTAGCAGAGAGAAGAACAATGTTAATACACTTATCTTAATGTTATAAGTTATAGCAACGTAACTTGTGACAAACGCAGTGTCTATAAAAAAAAGATAAAAAAATAAAAAAGACTGCCATCAAAAAACGCGAGTCGGGACGCGGGTGTATTGTCATTCAATTAAACACATTAAAACACATTTAAAATGTCACAAATTTTATGAGCGAACGAATTTCGTTCAAGTGAATTTATTGCAACCTAATGGCATAAGAAGTAAATTCATTCAATAGGGAAACTCAAAGAAAATAACAAACAACTTATGTATTATCATTATCAGGTCAGGACGCGGAGTGATACCAAATGCATTCCTTTTCATTCAGAGCGAGAGAGGGGGATGGATGGTTGTTGTTGTTTTCACTATACCGTTTCACCATAGCACACTACAGAAGGTGTTGTGAAGGGCCAGATTAAACCGAATATATATATTTATTATATATATATATTTAATTGTATTTGTATATTCTCTAATATTCCCTGATATCCCTTGTATATTCCTTGTACAATATGCATTGAATATCCATTCTAGCCTACTGAACATCCCATAATAGTCTCCATTCTACTATTGGTCGAGACCTTGGTGCCAGGCTGCCATACCCCCCAGACCCAGTTCAAACGTACCGCTCAACATGTACGAACAAGTCCTAGTTCCGCGTAGGAATCTGGCTACCGCACCACTAATGGGACTATTTGTTCATAGTGCGTATATATACTGCGCTACTAAAGTAGGACTTCCTTTTCAGTCCAGTTTCTTACCCTCCAATAGAGTCACAGACGTAAAGCCTCCCCGCGACGCCACGTGTGGGAGTAAGGCCAAATTCGCCTACCATCGGTATTGAGACATCGTGTATATTAATATTTGAATAGTCATATTTGGCACTATATCGTCGAGTTGGACGTAGTCTATTAAGCTAATAATAGTCTGTTAATATATAGTGCTTCGTACGGTGAGAATACTACCGTAGTCAGTACCCCATCGTTTCGGGCAGAGAACTGGCTGCTTATCCAGGGTGGTTGACCCCACGTGAAGCTGCACCCGAGGAGCCCCAGAGCCGACGAGCGAGTGGACCTGTATACCGGATTATTCTACCGACGACAGCCCGCCTTCCCAGGCACGGATTATGCTTTGTATACGTTGATTATTCCATGGATAAAGACCCCCGACACTGCCGTGTGTTGGAACCCCCCCCCCTGGAGAGGACGCAAGGTGAGGAGACGCTCTGCAAGACGAGGTCGCTTCACGTCTCTCCTCCGTGGACCGGAGGACGCCGGCCCACAAAGAGTCCATCTGCTTTCATCTGTGGTCCAAGGATCGCCGGCGCATTGAACGGCACTACAGTGGGTTCACCTGGGATACCCTTGGCCGGATGAGGCAGCCGGATTCTACCCCCCCCCCCCTTCCTACTCCTGTCGGCTTACAAGCGACCGGATTAACCCCCCCTAGTGTATCCAGTATATAATCATTAAAGTATCATTGCTGTTATTCCTTAACTATTCCAGGTCGTATATGTACCACCTGCGCCTTCAGAGATTGGACATTCTCTATTGATATACCGACGAATACTCTTGCCATAAAAGTGCATACTAATTCCCATTCATAAATGTGATTGATTTGATTAAGTGCTTGCTCTACACACCATCGCTGTGTAGAAATAAAGACCTATTTCTAATTCGTACATTTGTGTTGGATCCGTTTCATCTACGTGACAGTGTTCATCATAATATATTTATGCCGTGTACTGGGTGGCCGAATATTAAGTACAAAGGTAGTGGTAGTAAGTATCATATCTAGTAATACAGTCAGGGAATTGTACCCCTCAGTTACAATTGGTCCTTCGAGCCGGATGGTAATCAGTGTAATATTAATATAGTGTTATTAATATTGAAATGGCCTATGATGAACACTCCACGAAACGATCCTCCTAACCAACGCCCGCAGCGCGAACGACGGCTCCCTCAGTACTTAGAGGCTTACGCTGTCAGTCAACAACCTAGTCTTCTACTAACAGTAAACGCGGTAAAACTAGAAAGTAAAAGTATGTCTAACCCCAACGCCCAGACTACCCCGACCATAGAGGCCCCTACGGGTTCTAATGTAACTGACCAAGTTCACGGTGGGGACCAGTGGGAACCAGACATGACTTCACACCCCGCCAGTACTGAAGAAGTAGTCCCCGATGAGTCCCGGGAGGAATACAACGCTACCGAGACAGAACTCGGCACGGAAGAAGACGGGGAGAGCACCGTGGAGATAGAGCTCCAAGGCTCCGCAAGGAGTACCCCGAGGGAAGGCTCCCCTATACAACCGCCTTCTCCCAGCGAGGCAGAGAGGACCCTACAGCAGGCCTTCCTCATCAGCCTGAACGCCGCTGCTGAACGCGACCGACTGCAGATCCAGCAGCGGAGCGAAGAAGAGCATATACGTCTAGAAATAAGACGCATTCAGAGGGAAGAGAATGTGGCCCGAGACCGAGCAGACAGCCAGCGAGCAGCTGCTGGTGCTCTACGGGACGCAGAGCGCGACAGACAGCAAGCGCAACTAATAGAACAGCTGATCAGACGGACAACACCCTCTCCCTCCGCCAGAGGCTCCAGGAACTCGTCTAGACACACCTCCAGGGCGGCATCCCCTAGCCGAGTAAACAACCCTGAACTTGACCAACAGACGAGGTCTATACCCCCCACAGACCACCTCCCCCCACCGGTCCAAGCGAGACCTAGCAACCGGGAAGGAGCAGCATATCCTGTGGAGAGGCTAAACCAGAGACTACAAGCACTGGATGACCTGAGGAGAACCACGCCCGACGACAGCACAGTACTCTACCGGACCAGGAGGTCCGGTACAGCCCAGGCTATACTCCCGCGGAGCTGCGCTACAGACCCCCGACTCTATACCCGGGTGAGCACGACGCACGACCCGCACCGAGGAACAGCACCTGGACAAGCGGGCCATGGTACACTGCCGGTACCAGCCCATACCAAGGAGCGGGAGGAGACTCGCCTAGGAGGCCTCTCCCCCAACGCTCGCCGATGTATCCACAGTCAGCGTCATACATTGGCACGCCTATGGTACCCGACTTCACCCAAGAGAACCGGGCCCAGTATACAGAACTCCGCATGTGTCTGGAGACCATGTTGGTGGATGTATTGGATGAACGCCACAAATACGCCATCCTACTGAAGCACTTAAAGGTACCCCGCGCACATAGTGTAGCGCTCGCCTACGCGACTTCCACCACCCCATACACAGCAGCGCTGGTAGCATTGGACCAGAGGTATGGGCGCATATGGGATTACGTGATCCAGGAGATCCGACACATCGACCGCTTACCCCCAGCAATAGACAATCGAGCACTGGACGACCTGTCCATCAGAGTGCAGTCCCTGGTAGGGATGTTGGGAGCGCAGAGAGAGAAGGGGAGGCATGAACTTTACGCCAACTCAAATGTGGAAAGGATCTTGGAGAAGCTGCCGCCCGCTCGACAGGAGCGTTTTAGGCGACAGAGAGACCACCGAGACCCGAATGGCCCCGAACCGAACCTCCTCGATCTAGCAGACTTCCTGGCGAGAGAAGTCAGCAGCCTACGGCTAGATACATTCGGACGGAGCACCCCTGGCTCCAGAGAAGGAACCAGACGACTAAATGATGGAAGAAGATCGGTGACTGTGATGCACCAATCGGAGTCAGTACCGAGCAGCAGGAGCCACAGTACCCCCTCCAGAACGGAGAAGTGGAAGATAGTGTGCCCCTACTGTGAGAAAGAACACTGGCTAGCGCAATGTGACTCCTTCCCCAAGCTGAACGCGGAGGAAGCAAGTCAATGGATAAAGTCCAACAAGCGCTGTTTTCGCTGTGCGCGCTCACACATGGCAGCCGAATGCCGCTTAAAGAAAAGGTGCACCAAGTGCGATGGAGCCCATCTGGACATACTTCACGACAGTAACAGACGGCGCCCTTCACCCGCACCATCCAGCAGCAAAGCGAGCGTCATGTACATCGATCCCGCCAGCAGCAGTGGAGCCCGAGTACTCCTAAAAGTAGTGCGTGTGACACTAAGCTACCAGAATAAAGTCCTGGACACTTACGCCGTCCTCGATGACGGGTCAGAGAAGACCCTTCTGCTCGCCTCCGCTGCGGCCCAGCTAGGGCTGCGGGGAAGCGAAACCCAAATGACAATTCGGACAATAAGACGAGATTTGAAGACGATAAAGGGCGAGAATGTCTCATTCTCTATCGCAGCAAGCGGCCAGCCTGAGCGACGGTACCAGATTACAGACGCTTTCACCAGCCAAGAAATAGGACTGTCGCGGTACACATACCCCGTCGCCAAGCTGATGGAGAAATATGCACATCTGCGCAAGTTACCGATCCCGCTCATAGACAATGCTATGCCGACCCTGTTGATAGGCTCCGACCATGCAGACCTCATTGTCCCGATAGACCGGGTTCATACCGGACCCCGAGGCTGTCCTGCAGCAGTCGAGACCCGTTTGGGATGGACTCTCCAAGGCCCGCTCGCCAAATCTCTCAACCGAAGTATAGCCACTAGATGTCTCCACTCCCGAGTCACAGAGGGAGAAACCGCACTCCTGCAACACGTAGAGCGGTTATGGACCTTGGAACAAATACCCTTTAAGAACGGAAAGAAAGACATTCGCTCTAAAGATGACATTTACGCCATTCACCTCCTCGAGACAGGGACCAAGAGAGTCCCGGTCAACGGCGTGTTGAGATACGCCACGCCACTCCTGCGGCGAGAAGGAATGCCTACTTTCCACGCCAAGACAGACGCCACAGAACGGTACCTGCTGAACACGGAGCGGCGCTTAGCCAAGAACCCCGCCCAAGAGAGTGTATACCGCGCTGAGATTGAGAAGCTCATCACAGCGGGACACGTCACAAAGATGGACATTAAAGAGGCTGACCAGACCACTGAATCGTGGTACGTGCCTCACCACAAGGTCCATCACAACGGTAAAGACCGCATAGTATTTAACTGCAGCTACCAGATCGGATCCCAAAATCTGAATAAAGAGTTACTGCCCGGTCCCACACTCGGCCCCTCCCTACTCGGCGTTCTACTCCGCTTCCGCCAGGAAAAGGTGGCCATCAGCGGGGACATTATAGGAATGTTCCTGCAGGTGAGATTAGTAGAGGAGGACAAGCCCCTGTTACGGTTCCTATGGAGAGAGAAGCCAGGAGATGAGCACCCAGCCATCTACCAATGGGAAGTCCTCCCCTTCGGAACGACGTGCAGCCCCTGCTGTGCTACATTTGCACTACAGAAACATGTAGCAGAGGACCCAGCAGCGGACGAAGAGGTCCGACACAGCGTAAAGAACAGCTTCTACGTAGACAACTGTCTACAAAGCCTTTCAACCCAGGAAGAAGCCGAGGCTCTCCTGATTAAACTCCGCGCCTCATTGATCAAAGGCGGCTTTGATCTCAGGCAGTGGGCCAGCAGCGATCCGCAAGTACTGCGCAGCCTCTCCTCCGAGGACAAGGCAGCCAGCAGCGAGACCTGGATGGCTACAATCCCGGGAGAAGCCCAGGAGATGACCCTGGGATTGGTGTGGCGATTCAAAACAGATTCGCTTCACTACAGACACAAGCCCCTGACTACGGAGCAGGGAAGGCCGGCGGCGGCGCCGACCACCAGACGGAGTGTGTACACAACACTCGCCCGACAATATGACCCGCTAGGATGTATTCTACCGTACACCACCAGGGCAAAAATGATTGTACGAGCATTGTGGGACAAGGACCAGGGCTGGGACGACCCCATTCCCGCACACTTTGCATCCACCTGGAGAGAGTGGGAGATGGAGCTCCACTCACTCCCAGGCGTTAATATGCGCCGAAGCTACTTCCCACCCACGGTGAGGCCAGAGACATGTAAAATGGACTTACACGTCTTCAGTGACGCCTCAGAGGTCGCATACGGATCAGTAGCCTACTTGCGGGCCCAAGAAAGGGGGGGAGAGATCTACACAGCATTTGTCCTCGCCCGCTCGAGAATAGCCCCACGCAAGCAACAATCTATCCCACGTCTAGAGCTCTGCGCAGCCCTAGCCGGAGCGCACCTAGCCACGCTCATCCAACGTGAGCTCACCATACCGGTGTCTAGAACAATCCTGTGGTCAGATTCCACGACAGTACTCGCCTGGATCAAATCGGACTCATGCAAGTACAAAGTCTTCGTGGGAGTCAGAGTCACCGAGATTCAAGACTTAACCGAAGAGTTAACCGGAGAAACAGAGTGGCGCTACGTTGATACAAAACAGAACCCAGCTGACGTCATCACCCGGGGGATGCCCCTGGATGACCTCACCCGTCGCAATGTCTACAGTGACGGCCCCGCATTCCTAAGACTCCCGGAAGGACAGTGGCCCATGCCTATCCCGAGGGAAGCAAGTCCAGAGGAGGTGGAAAATAAGAAGTCTGTGTTCTGTGGATTGAGCACCGTAGCCTCCACCGACCCTAACATAGACGATTGCACGTCCATAGAGAGTGCACAACAAAGAACATTCCTGCGGTACCACCCGGAGTGCAAGTCCCCCGCTGATATGTCAGCAGCTAACTACGAGGAAGCAGAATTGCTTCTACTGCAGCGAGCCCAGAGAGACTCGTTCCCCGATGAATTGGCCTGTCTACAGGGAGGAAAGCCCGTCCCATCCGACAGCAGATTAATTCATCTGGCCCCCGAGAGCGACGCTCATACCCTCATCAGAGTGGGTGGTCGTCTACGCAGAGCCCCCAATCTACCGGATGACATTAAATACCCGATCGTATTGAACAGCCGACACAAGGTCACAGAGCTGATTATAAAGAAATACGATGAGGATGTACATCACGCAGGAGCAGAAAGAGTCTTCGCGGAAATCAGACGTCGTTACTGGATCCTACAAGGAAGAGAGGCGGTACGACGCTTCCAGCGAACATGTCTAGACTGCCGCAAGTGGCGCGCGCAGCCCAGCATACCAAGGATGGCTGACCTTCCTCCATGTCGCCTCCGAATCGGTGACAAGCCATTCCACTCAACGGGTATGGACTGCTTTGGCCCGCTGCACATAAAGAAAGGAAGAGGAACCGAGAAGCGGTGGGGTATTGTATTCAAATGCATGACCACCAGAGCGATACACATCGAGCTTCTCCCGACCATGAGCACAGACTCATTCCTTATGGCCTTCCGTAGATTCACATCACGGAAAGGAAGACCGTCTACCCTATTGTCCGATCATGGGACAAACTTCAAAGGCGGCGAAAGAGAGCTGAGAGAGAGCTTCCAAGCTATGGGCCCAGAACTTAAGACCCACCTCGCTCCAGCACAGGTTGATTTCCAATTCAACCCCCCAAACGCACCCCACTTCGGTGGCACTTGGGAACGAGAAGTGCGCTCCATAAAGACAGCCCTGTACGCAGTACTTGGGGCCCAGACTGTGGCGGAAGAAGTCCTAATGACAGTCCTCACGGAGATTGAGGGAGTACTTAACTCGAAGCCCCTCGGATATGTCTCCAGTGATGTGGCGGATATCTCCGCAGTTACCCCCAACACACTCCTGATGGGGCGGCTAGATCCTGCATTACCCCAGACAATGTACCGGCCTGAAGAAGCGAACGGCCGACGAATGTGGAGGTACAGCCAAGTATTAGCCGACCAGTTTTGGAGCAGTTTCCTACTGCACTACCTACCGTCTCTACAGACCCGCCAGAAGTGGGTAAAGGAGAGAGACAATTTGACAGAAGGAACAGTCGTCATG
This sequence comes from Notolepis coatsorum, assembly GCF_963971535.1. Classification (NCBI taxonomy): domain Eukaryota; kingdom Metazoa; phylum Chordata; class Actinopteri; order Aulopiformes; family Paralepididae; genus Notolepis; species Notolepis coatsorum. Next base: position 3,452,971 of record NC_140167.1, on the reverse strand, counting down.
ATTATTGATCAATCACTGCCCAGAGCTATGTGGCCGGCCGGCCGCGTAAGCAAAGTGATCACCGGTGCCGACGGCAAGGTCCGAGCAGCTGAAGTGCTTGTCCAGGGTCGCACTTACACCCGTCCCGTGGCGAGGCTCATAGAACTGCCCCGACTCCCAGACACAATCGATGATGACCATGACCCTATAACCCTATGACTTTGTGAAGTTGACTGACCCCTACAGCAAACCCTTATGTAAATAGACAACGCGATTAATCTGTCTCTGTTTAACTGATTAGGTCTGGGACCAATCAGGGGGTGGCTGTTGTGAAGGGCCAGATTAAACCGAATATATATATTTATTATATATATATATTTAATTGTATTTGTATATTCTCTAATATTCCCTGATATCCCTTGTATATTCCTTGTACAATATGCATTGAATATCCATTCTAGCCTACTGAACATCCCATAATAGTCTCCATTCTACTATTGGTCGAGACCTTGGTGCCAGGCTGCCATACCCCCCAGACCCAGTTCAAACGTACCGCTCAACATGTACGAACAAGTCCTAGTTCCGCGTAGGAATCTGGCTACCGCACCACTAATGGGACTATTTGTTCATAGTGCGTATATATGATTCCTTTTCAGTCCAGTTTCTTACCCTCCAATAGAGTCACAGACGTAAAGCCTCCCCGCGACGCCACGTGTGGGAGTAAGGCCAAATGTGATTGATTTGATTTGATTAAGTGCTTGCTCTACACACCATCGCTGTGTAGAAATAAAGACCTATTTCTAATTCGTACATTTGTGTTGGATCCGTTTCATCTACGTGACAGTGTTCATCATAATATATTTATGCCGTGTACTGGGTGGCCGAATATTAAGTACAAAGGTAGTGGTAGTAAGTATCATATCTAGTAATACAGTCAGGGAATTGTACCCCTCAGTTACAGAAGGTCTACCATGACTTTTGTGGCTATGTTTTCTTTTACATGTATTTACATCTAAATGCTTATTGGTCAGGCAGCCATGGTGTGTGTGTGTCGCTATTTATATAACTTATATAAATAGCGACACACACACACCATCCATAATAAGTATTGTGTCTGTCCACTCAGTTACTTTGTAATCCCCCCCCCCCCTATGTAAAGCGACCTTGGGTCCCTTGAAAGGCGCTATATAAAATTAAGTTGTTGTTGTTGTTGTTGTAACTTTCACTACCACACTACATGTATTTACATCTAAATGCTTATTGGTCAGGCAGCCACGGCGGTGACGTCATTAAGTTGATTGCCATTGATGGGTATTAAACAGCGTGCAGACAGTGCTCTTCTGACAGTCACCATGCAGACTACAGCGAGAGCCGTTGCTGAGGCGTTAAACCGGTTTGCTCACTTTGGTGGACACTGTGCTGAAGACGAACGCGCGCTGGCAACATTCATCACGGATTTCATGTTGCCGGATAAAACAGACCCAGAAAAAAACTCAGATTCTGGTTCAGAAGAAGAAGACAACGAAGACGAAGTTCTTCGGGCTATAATCACTGTCACTGACAGCAACGCTGAAGAGCCAGATGATGGTGACGCACCTACTGTAACGGATTTGCAGACGAGGTAGAACATGTAATGAGCTTTGTGGGAGTTGAATCTGACGCGAGCCACGAACACGAAATGGAAAGACTTTTGCGATTCACTTGTAAATGCGTCCAGAGTGATAAAGAAAATGACATGTTTGTTCACCGGCGCTCGTGTATCACAAAATTGGACCGTGATGAAATTTACACAAGGCGTTTTGAGATAGCGGCATTAGAAGAGGACCATAAAGACTTGATTATTATGGCTCAGCTCCAAGCTTTTGGTCGAAGGGCCGAATGGACTATTGGAAATAAATCGATTTCCAAAAAAAGACAACGCGCCTTCACGCACTACTTCTTTGGCGCTGTACAAATCTGCCGTGAAACTTTCCTCTTCATCCACCGGGTAAGTGCCTTTATTATTGTCTATTTAAAACTGAATCAAACCATAAACAAGGTGGCCTGTTGGGATGTTAGATCCTAATGTGAAAAACTGTGATTTTATGTCTTTGAGCTGCAGTTTCTGTATGAAAGATGCTATACAAATACAGTTTATTATTATTATTATTATTATTATTATTATTATTATTATTATTATTATTATTATTATTATTATTATTATTATTATTATTATTATTATTATTATTATTATTATTATTATTATTATTATTATTATTATTATTATTATTATTATTATTATTATTATTATTATTATTATTATTATTATTATTATTATTATTATTATTATTATTATTATTATTATTATTATTATTATTATTATTATTATTATTATTATTATTATTATTATTATTATTATTATTATTATTATTATTATTATTATTACATTAGAGTATAGTACAATATAGTATAGTACAGTATACTATACTATAGTACATTATAGTAGAGTATAGTAGCATAGTATAGTATAGTATATTATAGTATAGCAGATAGTATTTATAGACCAAAAACCTTTTTGGATCAATACACTATTTGTGTCTTTTGATTTGTCCCACAATTCAACTCAAATTAATCAAATTAGGCACATTGTTTACATGTCTCAGCTGGCATTTCTAATGTTGGTTTTAACATTGAGACAGTATTATTCTCGCCATCTGTTTCTATTGAGACAGTATTCTTTAAGGTTTCTGCATTCTTAATTCACAATCATGTAGACTGGGTGTGTGGTACAGGTACTTGTGATGATGATGATGATCTAACTATCTCTCTCTGTCTCCCCCTCCCCTCTTCTCTCCAAAGAATAGGTAAGGATCGCTTGATAGCAATTACCAAACACATGGCCGAAAATGGCACGTGTGTTCGCACTAAGAAGCGATCGCCACGCAACAACAAGCATTGCATAAAATTTGAGGAGATCGAAAAACGAGTTCGATTTGTGTCGAATTATGCAGAAGATCATGCCATGCACCTACCAGGACGGCAAGCACACCAAAATAACTTTACCGGTCAGCTGTTACCGTCTTTCGTCACGAAGGCGAGCAGTGGGCCTGTCCACATTTAAGTCCCTCTGGAGGCAATTACTGCGTCATATCACATCAATCAGACCAATGTCTGATCTTTGCTGGGTGTGTCAGAAGAACAATTATCAGGTTAGTGAACATCACAGTGTTATGAACTTTGAACTGCAACTTCTGTATGAAAAGTGCTATACAAATACAGTTTATTATTATTAATATGAATATCATCCTTTACTTAACCTTCCAAGGTTTACAGAAGTGCCAATCTGCCAGAGGCTGAGAAGTCTGCAAAGCTGAAGGAGCAGGAACAACATCTGGAGCATGTAACCTCCGAGCGGGCTGCCTACAACGCCATGCTTAAAGCCGCCAAGGAGATCCGTGATGGTCTTTCTCTGGGTGGTCATGTGCCACCGGCAAGCAAGCCCATGACAATGCATTACAGCAGGGGTCAGCAACCTTTTTGACATGGAGTGCCTGTTTGAAATATAGTTGTTGTTATGGTTTGTAACCGACCCCAATCGCACAACACAAGACAGGTATGATGGTTTGCCAAGAAACAGATATTTATTGAGAGACAGGGAAAAAAGGGCACTGTCCCTTTAAGGGAGAACACAAATACAGGAATATAACAAGAGGGGAAAACTAGGTGCCTTTAAGAGGCGGGCAGGAAAAGGGTACACTAAGGGAAGGTTAATGAACGCTAGGGGAAACATTAAAGGAACGCTAGGGGAAGGTTAAGGAAACAGAGGAACTAGAGACTAGGAGATGTCGGGACAAGGAGAGCTAGGGAACAGGAGAACTGGGGACTAGGAGAACTAGGGACAAGAAACTAGGTGGAACTAGAAGGGGAGAACTTGGGACCAGGAACTAGGTGGAACTAGAAGGGGAGAACTAGGGACAGAGGGGACTGAGGCCCGCGGAGGCGGGCTGGGGAACAGGGAGGAACTGGGGACTGGTGGGAAAACATCTGGGCCGCTCTGCAGAACAGAGGAGAGGGTTAATATTCAAAAGGGAACAAACAGAGCAGATGCAGAACAGTCCAAATAAGCAAAGTAACAAAGTAATAATATCTTCGTGTGACAAACACACAGGGGGAGATGTAATGTCCAAAATATACTATCTAAGTGAGAACAAAAACAGAGTGGGAGATGAAATGTCCAAACTACTAACTAAGTGAGAACTAAAGGAGGCAATACGCTGGGTGAGTGACATCACAATCAAAACTCACCCAGGCGTATGCGTAATGGTACAGGAACAGCAGCGAGACGGGGGCAAGAGGCATTACGCTGAGTGAGTGACATCACAATCAAAACTCACCCAGGCGTATGCGTAAAGGTACAGGGACAGCAGCGGGAACGGGGGCAAGAGGCATTACGCTGAGTGAGTGACATCACAATCAAAACTCACCCAGGCGTATGCGTAAAGGTACAGGGACAGCAGCGGGAACGGGGGCAAGGGCACTACGCTGAGTGAGTGACATCACAATCAAAACTCACCCAGGCGTATGCGTAAAGGTACAGGGACAGCAGCGGGAACGGGGGCAAGGGCACTACGCTGGGTGAGTGACATCACAATCAAAACTCACCCAGGCGTATGCGTAAAGGTACAGGGACAGCAGCGGGGCGAGGGCATCGCCACCGGGTGGCTGGCTGTCCGAGCCGAGGAACAGAGTGCTGGAACAGTGGCGGTGGCGAGGGTGTCGTCCACCGGGTAGCCGACTGTCGGAGCCGAGGAACAGAGTGCTGGAACAGTGGCGGTGGCGAGGGTGTCGTCCACCGGGTAGCCGCTGTCGGAGCCGAGGAACAGAGTGCTGGAACAGTGGCGGTGGCGAGGGTGTCGTCCACCGGGTAGCCGCTGTCGGAGCCGAGGAACAGAGTGCTGGAACAGTGGCGGTGGCGAGGGTGTCGTCCACCGGGTAGCCGCTGTCGGAGCCGAGGAACAGGGTGCTGGAACAGTGGCGGTGGCGAGGGTGTCGTCCACCGGGTAGCCGCTGTCGGAGCCGAGGAACAGAGTGCTGGAACAGTGGCGGTGGCGAGGGTGTCGTCCACCGGGTAGCCGCTGTCGGAGCCGAGGAACAGAGTGCTGGAACAGTGGCGGTGGCGAGGGTGTCGTCCACCGGGTAGCCGCTGTCGGAGCCGAGGAACAGAGTGCTGGGACAGCGGCGGTGGCGAGGGTGTCGTCCACCGGGTAGCCGCTGTCGGAGCCGAGGAACAGAGTGGCGCGCCACACCTTGGTGTGCGCGTCGGAACCGAGAGACGCATCGGGGTGCGTCTGCGAGGAGGAGTGTGCCAAGCACGAGGATCTTTGGAAAATGCGCGTTGGAGACTGGAGAGCGTGCCAAGCCCTTGAAGATGCGCGTTGCGCGCTGGTGACTGGAGAGCGTGCCAAGCTCGAAGGTCTGGAAGATGCGCGTCTGCGCTGGTCTGGAGAGCGTGCCAAGCTCGAAGGTCTGGTAGATGCGCGTCTGCGCTGGTCTGGAGAGCGTGCCAAGCTCGAAGGTCTGGTAGATGCGCGTCTGCGCGCTGAGGTCTGGAGTGGAACACTGGAATACCTCCCGTAGAGGATTAGAGAGCGCAGTACAGTGTCTCCCTCCAGGCAAACGGCGACAGGTGGCGAAGGCTTGAGCGCATCTGGCGCGCTGGTCTGGAGTGGAACACTGGAATACCTCCCGTAGAGGATTAGAGAGCGCAGTACAATGTCTCCCTCCAGGCAAACGGCGACAGCAGGCGAAGGCTGGAGCATACATCTCTACGCCGGAGAATCAATACAGCATAGGCAGAACAGAGGACCTCCCGAAAGAGTCTAGATGTTTGAGAATATGATACGGCATGTTTACAACACGACCCCACGCCGAAACGAGGGGAAGCGCCCTGGTATTTAAAGCCCACCGGGGAACTAATTAGCCTGCCACCACAGGTGCGAGAGGTAATTGATAATCGAACAGGTGTGGCCACTGAGAGTAAAGAACGAGAGGGTGGGGGCTAGAGAGAGTGAGTAGGGAATTCCTAACAGTAGGCTAAAAGAAGACAGAGAAAGTTGGTGAGCAGCGGACAAAACCTCACAGTTGTAACTAGTGTGCCTCAACAATATTCCATGCATCGTACATTTTTTTCTCTCATAATCAGGTCTTTTTAATGATAATTTTTACATTATTACATCATTATTGTTATTGTTATTATTAACAATATTATTATGATGGTTGTATCAACCCTAAATCTGAGTTGGGGGGGGGGGGGGGGGGATGCAATGCAGACAAACAGCTGCATACAGTGCGACCATTTCACTCACATTTGCCCATTCATTTTTGGACACATCACACACCATCGGTGTGTGTACTGTACGTGTGCTGTCATAGCTCCACCTACAGGCCTAATGGAGAACACCAGGAGAACACCAGGATATGAATGGAGGGTGAATGTGAGGTATATCGTGTAAATAAGTTTTGATTGATCGCAAGACTACACTGTAAAAAAAATTATAATAATAAGTTACCTGAACTTAAAAATATTGAGTTCAGTTACTGTGCATTAAGGTTTTCAGTTTTCAATCCATAATAAGTTAACAGAAAGTTGACTTGGTACCAAGTTGACTTGGTAATACTCACATTTTGAGTAAAATGTGCAATGTTCAATGAAATAGAAAAATAAATAATACAATTGGTTGATTAATCCCACTGGTCACAATGGTGACCGTAATAATGTTTTTGTTATAAGGCTCTGCAAATGTTACTGAATGATGTAGCAATGTATTTCCAGCTAAATTGAAATAATAAACAAATAAAGGGTCTCAATTAAATATGTGGTAGTAAAAATAACCTGTGGGAGGATTTCAACAAGATCAATGCGACAACAGTGCAAAATATTTCACTATAATATTTATTAAAAAAAAAAAAAAAAAAAAAAAGTATAATTTTTTATTTATTTATTTTTTTATGCTGCCCCCTGTGCCTATGAAAATGCCCCCGCGTGCCTAGGGTTGCCTACCCCTGCATTACAGTTTCGACTACGCTCAAAAGGTGACTACATACCAAGCCCTCTTTCACAACCATCATGTTATAATTGTTATAACTACTGCATTGCTCCCTTTTTTTTCTTTCTAAAATCCGTATTCATTTATTGCAGGTGCACTACCCATCAGACCCCCTTCAGCCAGGGCTCATGTACTTCTTGGCTCCACGCAAGTGCAGCATATTCGGTGTTTGCTGTGAGGCGATTCCACGGCAAGTCAACTATTTGGTGGATGAGGGGATGGAGTCCAGCAAAGGTAGCAACGCCGTCATAAGCTACCTGCACCACTTCTTCAAAGACCATGGTCTTGGGGAGACAGATGTTGACCTTCACTGTGACAACTGCAGTGGCCAAAACAAGAACAAGTACACGTTGTGGTACTTAGCGTGGCGAGCGCTACATGGTCTTCACCATCGTGTCAATCTCCACCTGCTGATTGTAGGCCGCACACAAAGTTTTCCCCGGACTGTTTCTTTGGGCTTCTCAAGCAGCGTTTCAGAAAGACCAATGGGGAACACTCTTGATGAGATTGCAGCAGTCGTAAGGGACAGCTCAGTGGCTGGAATCAACATACCACAGCTAGTGGGAAAGGAAGATGGCACTGTAATCGTGCAGTCCTACAACTGGCAGGAACATCTGGGGCCTTACTTCAAGCCACTGCCACAGATCAAGCAGTACCAGCACTTTAGGTGGGTGTGGTCACTGTGTGTTGTGTATTTACTGTAATAAATTGTTCACACTTTAGTGCAAAGAATGTCATTGGCAAATGATACAAATGCATTGATATTGTTATGTGCCCTGTACTAACGTTTCACCTTATTATTGCAGCTTTGATTCCAAGGAACCACTGGGCCCTCATTCATCAATGTGTGCGTAGAACATGTTCTATTTCCACACGTAAGCACGGAATGTAGAACCAGTGTACGCACAGGGAAGTCGGGATTCATCACACGTGCGTACGCAGGCTCTATGCTCCTCCGTGTTGATGAATACCACTTTGTTCTACCGTCAATGCTCGTGCATGATTATCCATATATGGTCATGAAAGTGAGGAAACACCCCCCATGGGATGTGAAATAATGGACTGACCCGAGCGGAACTCTGAGAAACTCCACGGAGATTGTTCACTGCTGTCGAACCAAGAAGACACTATCGCGTATTATGGGATAAATAAAAGGCGGACTTGTAAACGGTGATGTCAGATATCAACGGCTCCCTAAGACCATTGCTGCAATTCTGCCTGGACAGCTCAAAATACTAATAAAGACCGTTCGTTGACCACTGTTTGGCGTTGGTTGTGTGTCATTATAACCGTGCTGTAATATGAATGCCTTTATTAGTTGTGTTCGATTGGCTATATGATTTTTAGAGGCATCTATTTTGTTGTCGGCTAATAAAGACCGCGCTGGAATATGACTGCCTTTTCCCGTGTTGTTTGATTAATACCCAGGGATTAAACCCAGTGAGCAAAAGCCGTCTTTTCAACCAAGCGTTTTTCATAGCTCTCGTATAACCGGGCCAAATCGTGTTTTTTTGGAGACGTATTTTAAACTATGTACTAAGTATATTATTTCAATGCATTCACATCTGAAAATATTATCAATATGGACAGAGGCATCCTGCAAACGCACCTACAAATATATGAGCACGATATTTTCGAAGATTTTATGTGACGTCTATCCTCGCTCGCATTTAGCCCAGGATAATCTTGTCTAAGCTTAGACGTATTTTAAACTATGCACTAAGTATATTATTTCAATGTATTAACATCTCCAAATATGAAGAATATGCACCACAGACGTCCTGCAAATGCGCCTACAAATATCTGAGCACGATATTTCCGAAGATTTGTGGTCTGCTGTGTTCATCACTAGCCTAACCTGCTGTTTGCCATTTGATCAGCAGGTGGCGGCGTGGCGCTGATAGTGCTGGGAAACCTGACTGATTGATTGATTGATTGATTGATTGATTGATTGATTGATTGATTGATTGATTGATTGATTGATTGAAAAGTTTATTAACAGATTGCAGAATGGGTACAGTACAGTACAGCTCAATACATACAATTGTTAAGAGGATGCAGACCTGAGAAAGACTTTCGTCTTGTTTCCATCAGGGTCCCCCATTTTCAATTCATCATATGACACACATGACATACAGATAGACAGTACTGCTACATCTATACATTTATGACATACCAGATTTTCAAATACAGTACTGTTTGTGATACTAAAAAAAAACAGAAGAAGAGTATATACATTTGACATAGAAACTGTGCATTGGGGGAGGTTGGGTAGGTGGGGTGGGGCTGTGATCACAATCCTGCCTGATTAAATAACATGTCTGACCGTTCTTCTGACTGTGTGTGTGTGTGTGTGTGTGTGTGTGTGTGTGTGTGTGTGTGTGTGTGTGTGTGTGTGTGTGTGTGTGTGTGTGTGTGTGTGTGTGTGTGTGTGTGTGTGTGTGTGTGTTAGGTTGTGACCAGATACAAAAAGTCCAAAAGCAGGACAACAGTAAGATTTTGGTGGGACAAAGTGGGACAAAGTGGGACAGATAGATAATGTAATTTTTTTTATTATAATAACTTGTCTTCACCGAATAGATAAAGGTTAAATCTAAATAAATACAAATTAAATACAGAATTATATCTCTCCACATTCATCTTGGCACTGGCAGCCGGCTTGTTACCACCTAACATCTGTTTTAAATATTCAAACTTTATCACTTGACAGGAATGTCTTGTGTTCGATATTTTTTTTTTGCTTCAAAAAGAGGGACATCCTCTCAATATGTGGGACGCGGTCTCAAATGGTGGGACAGTACAACCAAAAGGGGGACACCTGGTCACCCTAGTGTGTGTGTGTGTGTGTGTCTATCCATAGCTCTCATTTAGCCCAGGAGAATCTTGTCTAAGCTTAGACGTCTACCAAACTTTCACTTTTCACCCCATTTTAGACATTGTTTAAACGTCTAAGCTTAGACGTTCAAAACACGTCTAAGCTTAGACGTCTACCAAACTTTCACTTTTCACCCCACTTTAGACTGATTTTAGACGTCTATGTCATGGCGTTGAAACAACGTCTAAGCTTAGATGTTCAAAACACGTCTAAGCTTAGACGTCTACCAAACTTTCACTTTTCACCCCACTTTAGACTGATCTTAGACGTCTATGTCATGACGTTGAAACAACGTCTAAGCTTAGACGTTCAAAACACGTCTAAGCTTAGACGTTCGAAACACGTCTAGAATAGACGTCTACCAAACTTTCACTTTTCACCCCATTCTAGACTGATTTTAAACGTCTAAGCTTAGACGTTCAAAACACGTCTAAGCTTAGACGTTCAAAACACGTCTAGAATAGACGTCTACCAAACTTTCACTTTTCACCCCATTCTAGACCGAATTTAGCCTAGCCTTGATTGACATTTTTTATTAACAGATTGCATAATGGGGACAGTACAGTACAGCTCAATACACACAATTGTTAACCCTTTCACTGCCACACTTAACCCTTTCACTGCGACAATACACAGTATGTTAACCCTTTCACTGCATATATGTAGTATCCTCAAGAATATGTGCATAATATGTGGAACGCCCTACCCACAGCTGTAAAGGAATGTGAATCACTACCCACTTTTAAAACCACTCTCAAGGAGCACCTACGGAAGACTGCAATTCGAAACTGGCCCCTGTGAATATCCTAACCCAACCCCCTCCAATGTACAGTAAATGTCCTAACCCAGTAATACACAAGACCCTCTTCTTGGACCTAGTAAGGTTTCGTCGATAATCCAATGTACAGTTACCCCCCCCCCGCGCCTACCCACCCCCCGCCCCACCCAACCACCTCCAATGTACAGTCCGCCTCCCCCACCCCACCTACCCAACCCCCCCCACCCCACCTCCTATACAATGTACAGTCTCTTCGTCAAATGTATATACTCTCTTCTTTTTTTTCTTTTTTTTTAACTCTTTTTGTATCACAAACAGTACTGTATTTGTAAATCTGGTATGTCATAAATCCAATCTCCCCCAATCCCATTCAGTTAGCTGCAGCTCAAATGTATCCCCTTGCCCCACTTTGCCTTTTATGTGTCTGTCTGTGTTTTGTGTATTTGTATGTTTGTTTTTGTTTTGCTGCCATTTTGGCCAGGTCTTGCTCGAAAATCTTTGATCTCAAGTGACTACCTGGTAAAATAAAGGTAAAATAAAAAAATGTATGTCATATTATGTTATGATGAATTGAAAATGGGGGACCCTGATGTAAACAAGATGAAAGTATTTCAGTGGTCTGCATCCCCTTAACAATTGTGTGTATTGAGTTGTACTGTGTACCCATTCTGCAATCTGTTAATAAACTTTTCAATCAATCAATCAATGAGTGGTGCTGAGAGGGGGTTGGCAACGCGGAAGTCTCGCGTAATCGCACGAGAGTTGCCCGTTTTAACACGGGTTGGAAACCCCGTTTCACCCTGTTCCCTTCGCGGAAGTTCACGCTGTCTACAAGCAAGGTAAATATCTGTCTCAGTGTCTCCGTTATTTTAATCAAATGTGGCCAAGTCCATTACTATTCCCTCTCGAAACGTAACCGGGTTGACTACTATATATCTAATGGCATGTGTAGTTGGTTCATACGAGTGTACGTGCTTGTATTTCTCTAAAAAATTGTTAGATCTTACATGTTGCACGCGCACTACGTGATTTCAGTGATGGCTGCCCCCATGCTACCGCGTTGAGGCCTGCTAGCTAGCTGCTCTTATGTAGAATAGTGTACAATTAGGAATACTGTCACTATTTTATTAAAATCTGCGCATTGTTGTGGCCATCATAGGCTGTATTATTATCATGTTTAGCTAACAACGTTAGTCCCTGGCTTTATAGACAGTCTCCCCTCCTAATGTACAGTCCCCTCCCCATCATATGTATATACTCTGTCAGGATCTAGGGGTAACAGTACTGTATATTTGAATACCGTTTATGTCACAAATGTATCAGTACTAAATACCTATATGTCCCTATGCCATAAATGTCATGTATGTTGTGTATGTCATAAATGTCTATATGAATTGAAAATGGGGGACCCTGATGGAAACAAGACAAACGTCTTTTTCAGGTCTGCATCCCCTTAACAATTGTGTGTATTGAGCCGTACTGTATTGTACCCATTCTGCAATATGTTAAATAAAGTTTTCATTCATGAATGGGGAATATGTGTCTCTCACACCATGTCATTGATTGATTGAAAACGTTATTAACAGATTGCAGAATGGGTACAATACAGTACAGCTCAATACACACAATTGTTAAGGGGATGCAGACCAGAGAAAGACTTGCGTCTTGTTTACATCAGGGTCCCCCATTTTCAATGTCAGATATGGCAACTGCAGCTTAAATTATGCTGTGACCTGCTGCCAATATCCTGTGTAACTAAATCGAATATACTTGTATTGAGAAGACACTTGTACATTAGTCTAGAGGTCAAATACTTATGTTAATCCCTATTTAAAATGTAACGTTCTGTTGCATGTGTCCAGATGCTGGGCGTCAGTGAAAGATGTGAACCTACAGGAGTTTGTTCGTGCCCTGGCGGCCTTCCTGAAAAAGTGAGTTGACTTAATTAATTTCCTCCAATGGTGTGACGGTCACACTATTAAAATAATATAAAAAAAAAGTATATTCCACAGGGCCTCCTGTTATGATACATTTCTTCTGTCACCAGGTCAGGAAAGCTGAAGGTGCCAGACTGGGTGGACCATGGTCAAGCTGGCTAAACACAAGGAGCTGGCCCCTAATGATGAGAACTGGTTCTACACCAGAGCTGGTAAATTGTGACATCATCCCACCATCTCTTGTTTCCACTGCTGTTGGTATTAGTTGCGTTGATTAACGCAACTAGTGTTAGCTGTAACATTTGATGGCTGACGTAGCAGCTCTAATGTTTGCAGGGCTGTACACTGCAACGAGATGATCGCAAATTGCCTATTAATTTGGCCGTTGCGAGTGAAAAATAATATCTGGGAGCAACGTTGTGAGTAGTGATTTCAACCTTCATTCGCATTTCACTCCTAAATTAATCAATACAAATTGGATAAAAAAAAATTGTAAAACTTTAGCCTACAACCAAGGCTGTACAGTGCGACACAATGTTGTGGTGCTATGAAAATTGTCGTTGAGCTGAGCTCATCAAAATCAATGGAGGACTTTCAGGAAAGTAAAAAACGCATAGCGCTTGCCGATTGGCGCTAAGAACAGCAGGGCGGGTGCAAGCGATGTGACGTAATTGTCAGACTCGACTGTCAATCAAAATTATTCTGTTGCCGGCTGAATGATTGAATGAATGAAAGCGTTATTAACGATTGCAGAATGGGTACAATACAGTACAGCTCAATACAACAACAGTGGACTGGAGGATGAAGACTAGAAAAAGACTTTCGGCTTTTTTACATAAGGGTCTTCTATTTTCAATTCATCAAAACATTTAGAGACGTACAAATATACAATAGTTTCCTAAAAATGCTATTTATTAATTGATTTAAAAACTTTATTAACATATTGCAGAATTGGTACAGTACAGCTCAATACATACAATTGTTAAGGGCATGCAGACCAGAGAAAGACTTTCGTCTTGTTTACATCAGGGTCCCCCATAAACGCACCCGTGTATTGAAGCTTCTGTAGCATGTCACAGAAATATTCTGTACTTGTTTCAGATGTACCCCAGACAAGGCCCACTCCCAGGAGAGACAAATTTCCTCTGCCTGAAAAGACTAAGATTATAAATAGAATTTACCATATTATAAGTTATTGCTGGTGTAAACATTCTTACAGTTGGGTAAAAATGCCTAGACACTGGTGACCGTTGTTTCAACAACTAACAGTGATAAAATCTTAGCATGTAATTTGAGTTTATTCCTCAGTGAAGTATGGGAGAATACATTAAAACTCCTCAGTCACAAACGGGTTGAGTTGTTTTGCACAATATTTGCGGTTATTTGAAGTACGGAATGTTTTCACTACATTTAACTAATAATTGTCATTTATATCAGGGTTCCAGAGAAAAGTGATGGAGACCCTCCTGGAAATCAAGGATGATATCAAAAAACTCCACAAAGAAATTCATCCGGATGGGAGGGTCGACATACACCCCTGCCAGACAGAGGAGGCGTTGAACCTGCTTGAGGAGGACCTTGAAAGGGTGGACATCAGGACAAAAATGGTGACTTTTAAATCTTTTCCTAGGTTAGAGATTACTGACTCATATGTTCAAAGGATTTAAATTGTATTGTACATGATGTTACATTAATATACATGTCATTTGGTTTTTTCTTATTCAGATATCCACATTGACGGGGATCGGGGGAAAGAGTGTCCGCGACTGCACTAACAAGATGATGGACAGGTATTTATATGCATGTACAAAGATGCAGGTTGAGGCAGGCAGGCATGCGTTCTCACTTTCTGTGTTTATGTTTGGAAAGACCAGATGAAGTCAGACGCGTATATTATATTGATAGTAAATGTACTGAGGATGGACAGATGATGTTGACATTTAAACAAAAAATACAATGCATAATAAATGTGTTCATGATCATCATCATGCAACAAAAAACAATGGGAGGAAGGGGTTTTATGAAACTGGTGATACACTTGTAGTCCTAGTACAGCTTTTCCCTTCAATTTGTATTTGTTTTGACTAGTCACTTGTTGAATTGCTTGAATTGTTAATGTCATGACTTTCTCTTAGAGACTCATGACAAATGCAGTCATGTCCCGTTTTAATTTAAAAGGGGGTGGTCTACGAGACAAGAGGGCCTTTAAGGAGACTGCCCTCTACCGTGTATGTTGGAACGGATAACGGAATTTAAAAAATGTCTAGAGGCAGAGAGCAGAGGAGAGATAGGAGAGGTATTGTATTTCATGACTGTTGGGAACTAGGCTTAATGTAGCACCTACCGGTACTTCCACGGATGAAGCTAAGCTAGGCTAACGGTCCAGGTGTTCCCTAAGCCTAATGCAATGCATGCATGTCTAACTCCAGGGAAGATGTTTAATAAGCTAATTTCCCAAAATGTTGGGAGTGTTCCTTTAAGTTGCCTTAATGTTCAAAGGCTTAACCTGTTACAGTATATTTATGTAAATATATATATAAATGTGCGAATTGGCTATAATAAGGTAATTTATACGCCTCCTATTCTATAATAATATTTCTAATGGCATTGGTCCGGATGGGAGAATTCAGTACTGTATCTACAGAACCTTCGGTTTAATCATCTTCCCTTTATTAATTTCCTTAGATTTTTTTTGTACACATGATCTCAAGAAGGTACTGAACGAGATCAGTGGCAGTTTTTAATGTTTGGTCATTATTAGCATGGTGTTATTCACTGTCAAAGATGCAAAGAAAAATCTTAATTCATATTCTCCTTTCTTCACAATTTAAGCAAGCCTAGTAATAGACACAATATTTCTGACACTGTGATTACGTTCCCTGAGGTCCATAGATGTCCCTAGATACCAAGAATATGCAAATGTCCTTGTAGAAGTGGAGCAATATTTTATTTACCTAGTTGCCTTAATGTTCAAAGGCTTAACCTGTTACAGTATATTTATGTAGCTAATATATGTAAATATATATATATATAAATGTGCGAATTGGCTATAATAAGGTAATTTATACGCCTCCTATTCTATAATATTTCTAATGGCATTGGTCCGGATGGGAGAATTCAGTACTGTATCTACAGAACCTTCGGTTTAATTATATTCCCTTTATTAATTTCCTTAGACTTTTTTGTACACATGATCTCAAGAAGGTACTGAACGAGATCAGTGGCAGTTTTTAATGTTTGGTCATTATTAGCATGGTGTTATTCACTGTCAAAGATGCAAAGAAAAATCTTAATTCATATTCTCATTTCTTCACAATTTAAGCAAGCCTAGTAATAGACACAATATTTCCGGGGGTCATCCCTACTGCTGTAACCTACTAATGCTTACCACTTGTATCTATTGCTATGTCCGCCCATCACAATCACGTGAGTTGTATTAACGCCTGTCCCGTCTCCCTGTCTCCCTGTCAGTGGCTGTCCAGGAGTGTTGGACGTCCCGTGCTGAAGACCGGGAGGATGCGACCCCCTCTGCGCCTCTCCGGCTGTCTCGAAGTGCCGAAGACTGGGAGGATGCAACCCTCTCTGCGCCGCCCCTTAGCTCAAATAGATCCGCTATCAGCTCTATCTTTAATCTTCAAAATGTTCAGTTGCTATGTATGTGTGTTGGGCCAGCCTTTAGTATTTTAAAATAAAAAGAAATTATAAAAACGGCTAACTTTTGACTATTCCATGTTATTGATGTGTTAATGTTTAAACAATGCATTTTCAACGCTCATGCTTTAATGTAAAGTTTGGTAGACGTCTATGTCATGACGTTGAAATAACGTCTAGGCTTAGACGTTCAAAACACGTCTAAGCTTAGACGTTAAAAACACGTCTGGAATAGACGTCTACCAAACTTTCACTTTTCACCCCATTCTAGACTGATTTTAGACATCTATGTCATGACGTTGAAACAACGTCTAAACATAGACGTTCAAAAAACGTCTAAGCGTAGACGTTAAAAACACGTCTGGAATAGACGTCTACCAAACTTTCACTTTTCACCCCATTCTAGACTGATTTTAGACGTCTATGTCATGACGTTGAAACAACGTCTAAACATAGACGTTCAAAACACGTCTAAGCTTAGACGTTAAAAACACGTCTGGAATAGACGTCTACCAAACTTTCACTTTTCACCCCATTCTAGACTGATTTTAGACGTCTATGTCATGACGTTGAAACAACGTCTAAACATAGACGTTCAAAATACATCTAAGCTTAGACGTTAAAAACACGTCTGGAATAGACGTCTACCAAACTTTCACTTTTCACCCCATTCTAGACTGATTTTAGACGTCTATGTCATGACGTTGAAACAACGTCTAAACATAGACGTTCAAAAAACGTCTAAGCTTAGACGTTAAAAACACGTCTGGAATAGACGTCTACCAAACTTTCACTTTTCACCCCATTCTAGACTGATTTTAGACGTCTATGTCATGACGTTGAAACAACGTCTAAACATAGACGTTCAAAATACGTCTAAGCTTAGACGTTAAAAACACGTCTGGAATAGACGTCTACCAAACTTTCACTTTTCACCCCATTCTAGACTGATTTTAGATGTCTATGTCATGACGTTGAAACAACGTCTAAACATAGACGTTCAAAATACGTCTAAGCTTAGACGTTAAAAACACGTCTGGAATAGACTTCTACCAAACTTTCACTTTTCACCCCATTCTAGACTGATTTTAGACGTCTATGTCATGACGTTGAAACAACGTCTAAACATAGACGCTCAAAACACGTCTAAGCTTAGACGTTGAAAACACGTCTGGAATAGACGTCTACCAAACTTTCACTTTTCACCCCATTCTAGACCGACTTTAGCCTAGACGTCTATGGGCCATTTAGACGTCTTTTAAACGTCTATTCAACGTAAAATTGCTCAGAGGGAAGTTCTCCTCAATTTTATTCCAAATCGCGATGGATCTCCCGTCAATTTTCTACCTGCTGCATATGATTTCTAGAGGCATACTACAATCTATTTTGATGTCAGTATTGGGTAGCCTATATAAACAATAATACGAGAGCATATACAAGAACAATGAATCTCACTGCATGTATGATGTAGCCTGCCTTTCAATACATGAACTTGAATTCCATCATATACATAGTCTGTCCACTATCTGGTGTCATTGCAATGCGTTTTCTATTCTTTCTTATACAGTAAAAGGGGGGAAGAACACTATATTCATATGACTTGTATTCTGCTTACAGCTTCGAAATTCCACTTGTTTCGTTTAACGTAAAGCCTTTTAAATATAATGAAAACGTTCCCGTGTTTCGGCGGTCTGTGCGCAAAATAATAACGAGTTGAGCTTTATGATTTATGATGAATTGAAAATGGGGGACCCTGATGTAAACAAGACGAAAGTCTTTCTCTGGTCTGCATCCCCTTAACAATTGTATGTACTGAGCTGTACTGTACTGTACCCATTCTGCAATCTGTTAATAAACTTTTCAATCAATCAATCAATCAAGCTACGCGGAGCGCAGTCAGTCAGTAGCCTACACCCCGTATATTCCGATAACGCTATATAAACCATGCTGCATTCATTCTGAGAGAAAGATCTATTATTCCAAATGCTATTTATAGGGTTTTGACCATAATTACACTACTGTTGCTATTTTACAATGAACTATAATGAATGAATTACGGTTCATACAGAACATGCCAGTGTTATTATGCACAGAAGCTCATTTCCTTGTTGTAATAATATATTCTACCACTGGGCGCCAGGTACGCATGGTCCGAGCTGTGCGTAAATATAAGCACGAAGTCAAGTTCAAGTTGAAATTGATGAATCCCAATATTTGCTTAGAAATGATCGTACGCACAGGGTAAGCACAAATCTGTGCGTAGAACACGTTGATGAATGAGGGCCCTGGGGTGTGGTTGTGGCAAAGATGTCTATTGATGGCGCTGAAACCAGATTCCAGCTGCTCCGTGACGTCCGTGTCCTGCCGCCTATAGATGGACTTCCTGTGCTGCCACCACCGGGACTGGACTCTGCAAGACAACACTATCTGTTCCACAAGATCAGAGAGTTCTGTGATGATGAAGCTCAAGACATCACATGCCCAGCACCACCAGCCAAAGTATTGAGCAGCGGTTCAAAAAGACCACAGTGATCACTCTGGAGAGGCCATCAGAACATTGAACATTGAACATTGACTTTAGCATGTCTATTTTATCATGCCTATTTTTCTCGTGTTATTTTAAATGATAATAAAATCTTGAAACTTGATTTGTCTTGTTTATATCAGGGTCCCCCATTTTCCTTATAATACATTTACATTTAGTCATTTAGCTTTTAGACTTACAAGGTGTTAGTTTGGCTACATTTACCATTGACCGACAAAACAAAATTTGAAAAATAAATGAAATGGGAAAAGAGGAACCCCCCCCCCCCCCCCCATTTAAAAAAAAAATAAAACAAGCAAAGCTTATCTGTTTCCATCCCCCATCAATAACTAATTGCAATATTATATATACTTCAGCAAGTACAATATGACACGATTTCCAATACATATGATACAATACAATTAGCAAATACTTCAACTACACACAACACAATCACACATGCACACACACACACACACACACACACACACACACACACACACACACACACACACACACACACACACACACACACACACACACACACACACACACACACACACACACACACACACACACACACACACACACACACACTAGACTATACTCTCATCGTTGTGGGTAATTGATACATTTATATATTTTCCGATTCTTCACAAAATCAGGCAACCTGAGGCTTGCCAAGGCGAAGCTCATCCAGGAGGTGGTGCCAGAGAGCGAGAGGCCACAGACGCCAGCGCAGAGCCTAGAAGCAAGACACCACGTCAAGAAGAAGAAGCAAGCACAAGCAGAGCTGCCTGGGCAGGGTCATGGATGAGATTTTGGAAGAGAATCCGCTAGAGGCCCGGTCTACATCAGCTGAAGTCCAGATACAGACCTATTTCTCAGAGCAAACCCACCCTAGGAAAAGCAATCCTCTACACTACTGGAAAGATAATGTCTCACTCTCACGTTTCCCCTCACTGGCTGCTGTTGCAACCAAGTTTCTCGGTGCCCCCTGCACCTCTGTGGACAGTGAGAGACTCTTTAGTGCAGTGTCCAACGTCCTGGATGAGAAAAGGAATCGGCTCTTTGCAGCTGAGAGGGTAGAGATGCTGGTTTTCTTAAAAAAATAAAAATCCACTTAATTGTGATGCCAGAGTAAGAATAGAGTGCAGCAAAAAAAAAAGAAAAGAAAAGTGTGTTGCAATTTTATATCCCATGTTTACAATTTATAGTTTATATCCCATGTTTACAATTTATATTTGAATTGTGAAATATATACATGTTGTTTTTCACATTGCATTAAGCTGCTGCTTAAACTAGACTAGTTCATAGTCTAGAGTACATTCAAATTTCAAGGGTTAGGCTTCCCTTAACATTTTTTTAAAGTGTGTTGCAATTTTATATCCCATGTTTACAATTTATATTTGAATATATACATGTTGTTTTTCACGTTTCATTGAGCTGCTGCTGTTAATTTAATTTTAAAACTAGACTAGTTCATACTCTAGACTAGAATTATTCTGCACTAAGACAATTTTTATATTTTATTTTATTATTTATGAGTCATTGAGTATGACTGAATGTAAAGTCAAGCTACCTCTGTTACTTGCACTACCAGACCAGTACCTTTGTTATTGACCTATTCTTAATTCTGCACAATATTTATTTTACATGGTTATTTTATTTTGTGGTGCACCACTGATATATAACTATAAGCTTTATATTTATTTTGTTTGTGCTGCAATAAGTGAATCCTGTTGGATACTGTTAAATAAAAAAATAACAAAAACATTGATTGCATTTATTTTATCTGACGTGCAGTCACCTGGTTTTTACAGACGATGGCGCCATTGCTCTATGTATGTTATTGCCATCTCATGAAGCAGCAGGCTGGAGCACATTGTGCTCTCGAGGTAGGATTGATTGATTGATTGATTGAAAAGTTTATTAACAGATTGCAGAATGGGTACAGTACAGTACAGCTCAATACATACAATTGTTAATAAGGGGATGCAGACCAGAGAAAGACCTTCGTCTTGTTTACATCAGGGTCCCCCATTTTCAATTCATCATATGACACACACGACATACAGATAGACAGTACTGCTACATCTATACATTTATGACATACCAGATTTGCAAATACAGTACTGTTTGTGATACTAAAAAAATCCAGAAAAAGAGTGTATATACATTTGACATAGAAACTGTGCATTGGAGGAGGTTGGGTAGGTGGGGTGGGGCTGTACATTGGAGGTGGGGGGGGGGGGTTGGGTAGGGGGGACACACACTGTACATTGGAATACTGACATACATTTGACATAGAAACTGTACATTGGAGGAGGTTGGGTATAGGTGGGGTGGGGTTGGGTGGGGCTGTACATTGGTCTTGGTCTTGGTCTTGGTCTTGGTCTTTACTGTACAACTGGGTTAGGACATTTGTAGGGGCCAGTTTCGAATTGCAGTCTCCCGTAGGTGTTCTTTGAGAGTGTTTTTGAAAGTGGGTAGTGATTCACATTCCTTTACAGCTTTGGGTAGGGCGTTCCACATTGATGTGGCATAATTGCTAAACGTGTTTAGTCCCTTGTTTGAGCCGAATCTGGGTTTAACATGATTTGTTGAGCTCCCTCTGGTGTTGTGATCGTGGTATTCACTGACCTTTGGGAAGTATTTTGACATGTACATGGGTACCTTGGTCGTGTAGTGTATCTTGTAGACCAGGCCCATTGCAAGTTGCTGTACTTTGTCGTCTACTCTAAGCCATCCTAGGTTGGCAAAGTGGGCAGGGGTGAGGTGGGTTCTAGGAGTCAGGTCAAGCAGTAGTCTGACTAGTTTGTTTTGAGATGTTTGTAATTTGGTTTTTAGTGCCTTTGAGGTGCTTTGGTACCATGAGGTGCAAGCATAGTCGTAGTACCCTTGAATGAGTGCTCCTGCCAGAGTCTTCAGGGTATTCTTGTTTACCAGAGAGGAGATCCGGTACGAGAATCGGGTTCGTTGGTTGACTTTTTTTTATTACATTGGATGCCATTTTGTCACAGGAAAGATTAGCCTCTAGGATGGAACCCAGGTAGGTAATTTCATCTTTCCTTGTGACAATATTGTCACCCACTGTAACTGAGAAGCCGTCGGTCTTGCTGAGTTTGTTATTTGAACCGAAGAGAATGGACTCTGTTTTGCCCATGTGTAATGATAGTTTGTTGTCGGCGAGCCATATGCAGATTTTGCCTAGTTCCGAGCTGAGGGTTTTTTCAACCTGTACCTTGTTCTTGTCAGAGACCAGCAGGGCTGAGTCGTCCGCAAACAGGAACAAGTTGCAGTCACAAGCTGATGACATGTCATTTGCATAAATTAGGAAGAGTAGCGGTCCTAGTATGCTTCCTTGTGGAACACCACAGTTCACTGTGAGGGGGGGGGGATAGGGTACCGTTTACCTCCACCATCTGTTCTCTCCCCTCCAGGTAGGATTGTATCCAGCTCACTGAGAAAACTATCAAAACCAATTGCTTTTAGCTTGTCAATCAGAATGGTGTGATTGACAGTGTCGAAGGCCTTTTGTAGGTCCAGCATGACCATGCCGCAGTATTTGCCCGCGTCCACCTCTTGCTTGATGTGGTCGTTCAAATAGAGAAGGCATGTGTCAGTGGAGTGGGATGTTCTGAAGCCAGATTGGAATTCGTAGATTAGATTTTTTTCCGCAAGGTACTTTTCGACCTGTTCGTATACTATTTTTTCCATGACTTTCGAGATGGATGTAAGGATAGAAACAGGGCGGTAGTTGCCTGGGTCTAATTTGCTGCCCTTTTTGTGCAGGGGTGTTACTCTCGCAATTTTGAAGTCCTTGGGGACGTGTCCCTGTTTTATGGAGAGGTTTATTATGTGTGTGATGACTGGGGTGATGGCGGCTGCTGAGTCTCTGAGGAATTTGGAGGGGATGTTGTCATGGCCAGTGGCCTTGTTCGGTTGGAGGGCGCTCAGTTTTTTGAGTACCTCATCTGTAGTTACCATTTCCAGTTTGAAGTCGTCTTTGTGGACGCCTAGGTTCTTGTAGTATGCTACTATGGTGGAGTTAGGTGCAATGCCTTGCTTGAATGAAGTTAACTTTTCACCTGGCTGGATAACGTCAATTATTTTCTGTGACTGAGGATTATCGTCTGCGTTTCAGAACAACCAAAACGGAGTAAATCATTACGTAAGTCGAACACTGAATGTATACTAATGTGCAAACAGATATTGAAACTTCTCATATGAAGCACATTTCTCAGGGTGAATGTAATAACAAGAGCCGCCGCGCTCGCGCCCCTCGAGGGACTATTTTAGGCAACAGAGGGGCTTTATTCAACAAACATGACCATGTTCACATCTTAAACTCATACTGAGGCCTTAGTTTTGGTTTTAAATTGCATATCATCATTCATTTATTTATTGTCACAGTCACAGAGCAGAAGAATTTTGCCAAAACAAACCAATAGTATCCAGCTGCAGAACGGCAGACCAGCCACACTCTCAGACCCAAACGCATTTCTTTTGATTTAATTATACATCAAATGATTTATGTCAAGGATTGCAAATGCCTCGCTTGAATGAAGTTAACTTTTCACCTGGATAACGTCAACATTCAGGGTGAATGTAATGTGAGAAATTAAGATAAAAAAAATAAAAAATAATAATAATATATATATATATATATTTTTGATTGGATCGGGAAAGATCGGGATCGGTAGATACTCAAAATCACATGATCGGGATCGGATCGGGAGCAAAAAAAGGTGATCGGGACATCCCTAGCAGCGATCCATGCACGCTAGTGTGTGTCTGTAGTCCCGCAACATTATGTGACTGCCGGACGGATTTTCCAGATGCACAGAGATCACAAGATCCATTTCCGGTTGTAACTCGCCCGATCATCCACCAGATGGCGGTATTGAAGCGTTACACTGTTGTGCAGGCTCCCACTGTATCACCAGAGGGTGGGTGGCGAAAATATGAATGCCATGGCGAAAAAATGAAATATGATGTCAATAACGTCGTACACCGTGATTTAGCGGAATTCGCATGACCAGCAAACCCGTCGTACAA
>NC_140167.1:3414081-3424081 GCF_963971535.1 Notolepis coatsorum | reverse complement strand
TGGTGATCCCTGTGTGTTCTGGACGAGTGGATTCTCTCTGTCACCGTGTTAAGACCCCATCTTTCATATCCAAATGAGAGTATTCCTTCACGAGGGGATATGTGCATGTAATGTGCGATAGCGGCAGATTCATGTTCAAAGTCAGCTATACAGGCCAGTTGGTACTGTGCTGATTCCGCCGGACGTGGTAGTGTCACCGTTGTGAAGCGGTGTTGACGTCTTGTTTTCTCTTTTCTCTTAAAAAGTGAGGAGGGTTCAGAACGGCGGCCTGTCTGGGTGAGTGTTATGTCATTGTTTACATGTTCATAGCTTACGGTTAGCCGGTCGGTGGCCTGGCGCGGGGTAGCTTGGCTTCTCGCGCGCCGCCGGGAGCTCGCTCCTGATCGCGTGCGTCGTAGATCGGCGTCTCGCGAGCGGAAGCAATAGCACCCGAACGGTTGGAGCAGCCGTTAGCTTGATGCTATTCTGTTGAACGTGCTTTGATTTTAACATGTTTTACACTCTTGACCACGACGTCATCCTTGACAGGGGATGTTCGTCGACCCTGCCTGAGCCTAGACGGGGATTGCGTCAACAAAGAGGACTGTAGCGACTGGTGGAGCGGCGACGCTGCCCGGATCGAACAACACGGGACGGCTGTGTTCTACGGTGGCTTGTGACTGCACTTCGCTGATCTGCGTTCCGGGCAGGTACGGGGTTGGCCAGACCTCATAACACGTCTTCTGGTTTTACCTTGCTAAATGTATTGTGAATAACGGTGTTTTTTTTCCCAAAACGTGTGTTGTTGCAATGCATTTGAGATACGTTGCGGGTTGTGTGTGAGCTGTTTTTGTCGCTGGCAGTTAGCTTCTCCGTGCAGATCGTGATGTGTTGATCTGGTTGTTGTGTGAGAAACATCATGGTGTTTATGTGTACCGTGTACTCACTACTAAGGCAACTAACCTATGAAGCTATGCTTGGTGACGAGTGAGTAAAAGAATGTTCTTTCTCAGACTGTAATGACAATGAACAGTGAGTTCACACATTAACAGGTTTTCCTGTTTTAACTGGCCGTATTGAGGGTAAAATAGGAGGATTGTGTTTCCCCCCCCGGTTCCCTGGGGACTTTATCACCTCCTATCAGACATGTTGTGCATTAATTGTGTCTTTTGTGTGGTAGGGATACGATGTAACTCTCAGCTTGATTGCTGAGGTTGTGCTAAATCTGCTGGAGAAACTTATTTCCTAAAGGGAAATTGGTTTGGTTGCTGTCATGTGTGCTTAGCAAGGCCTGTGGTCGATACTAATCAAGAATGATGTATTCTCTCATTGTGAAAAAAACGGCGTTCCTCTGTTGAGTGTTTTTGCCATTTTTTGTAGGTGATGATGGGTTGTGTGTGTCATGTGACCTACAACTGGGTTGTACTGGCCACAGAAGCACATGTGTATGTTGGACCGGGGTTCTTAGAGCCCTCTCTATTCTGTGTTTTTCCTTAGTAAAAATCAGATAGCAGGTTAGCTCGTGCGCTGTGTGGAGCTGTGAAACGCTTCATAGAGCTGACTATGACTGTGTCATATTCTCTTTTTGTCGTTACGTCGTATCATGGGTGTGGGGTCGTAAAGGGGTGAACTGGTAACCTTTCCTCTCCCCATTGTTCTGTCGGTCAGGGGTACACCCCCTGTCCTTCAAGGTTCCCGTCACGTGGCGGTTCGGCACGTTACGGGGGGGGGGGAGGGAGTTCCTGGTCCCACGGCCTGGTATATTGGGCGTGTGCACCGCAGGAATTCCCCCGCCATAGAGTACGTCACCGTGCGCGTCTCTGTTGGTAGGACTTCCGTGTGCTGTTCAGGTCCATGTGATGGATCTGTTTTCAGGGGGGGTGGTCAGGGCTCCTCCTCACCAAGCGCCTACTCAGGCCTTCTGTGAGTTCGGACTCCTTCTTCCATGTGAGGAAGCCTCCATCAGAGTACAGAGCCTTCCTCCTCAGATTGTCAAAAGTGAGTGGACCCTCTAGAAGGGTCCTTTTTCTATTGTATGTATATTCGATTCAATTCGTTTATTGAGTGTGTATGGGTTCGGTGCCTCTTCCCCGGAGGCCCTAAAACCAGTTTTTTACATGGCTCAAGGTGCAATATATTCTTTTCAATCTGTACAGCTCGCGTGGGAAGTCTCTCTGGGGATCCCCGTCTCTTTCCTATGGGAGGGTGGTGGGATGTAAAAATGTGAACATTTTTTACCCCGGCTGTGTAGACTGGGATACATACTGTTGATGCTTCCTTCTTTCTATTCCAGAAGTGTTGGAGTTAGGGAGTGTCACACCCCTCTTGTCG
This sequence comes from Notolepis coatsorum, assembly GCF_963971535.1. Taxonomy (NCBI): domain Eukaryota; kingdom Metazoa; phylum Chordata; class Actinopteri; order Aulopiformes; family Paralepididae; genus Notolepis; species Notolepis coatsorum. Next base: position 3,421,771 of record NC_140167.1, on the reverse strand, counting down.
TTCCCCTGGGCGCCTTGGGGATTCAATGACAGGTCTAAATAGCCTGTTCATTGATGGGGGTGTGTCCCGACGCACGTATAGTGCTAGCTCGCTGTAAACAGGCGATTGACTGGCACGCCTTAGTTGCTTGTGGTTGAAACAGCGTTTTTATAAAGCAACTGAGATGGGGGTTTTTCCTCTTCCGGCGACCACATCCCATGACCTGGGTGGGTTGTCGACGGATTCTCGTTCATGTCTGGGGGATGATGACGGGATGGATCTGAACATATGTAGTGGGGTCTCACGCCCTTGGGGTGGGCCACCAGGCGCGGTTCGTCCGAACGTCTGGGTGGCGCCTTCTTTTCATGTTAAGATCAACACGCATATCTGCCCTTCTCCTGGAGTAGGCATGTCGGCGTGGTTAGGGCACGGGACTGGTTCTGGTCACGCTGGTCCAGATCAGTTGAACCCGTTGTCCGCCGGGGATGCAGATCTGCTGTTCTGGTACCCTGAGGGACTTGGGCTTTTTTCAGGGGGAAAAATGCCAGGTCGGTCTGGGTGTCACAGGGTTAAGCGCTATGGAGACCCTGGTTGGGTATGTTTTTACTCAGCACTGTCGTCATGGCTTACAGCCATGCCATTCTGTACGCGCTCGATCTCGTCGGATCTCGGCCGCTACACAGGTTGGTCCTGGTTAGTACTTGGTTGGGAGACCGCCGGGGAATACCAGGTACGGTGTGCTTAGGGGCTGGTTCTCCATTATTTTTCGCTCCTCTCTCACGCATGGCGAAGAGGGGCCTGTGGGGGTGGTTTTTTGACCTCCTCTGGTGACCCTGTGCTTCCCGTACCGCCAGGCCCGGTCCGAAGTGATGTTTGCGACCCGTAGGCCTGGGTTAACCCTTTTTGGAAACTGAAACACTTGTACTGCGGTATAGCCGGTGTATACCCGCAGGTGTGTTTTGGAGTTTTTTCTTGAGGGGTTATAGGAACAACCACCGCATTGGGTAACACCGAGGTGGTTGATTCCCTGGTGTGTTGGAGCAGTGTCAACTCCCGGGTTCACCGTTTGAGGGTGCCCCTGCACGTTCATGACGTCTGCCAATCGTGTCAGCCTTCTCTGCCTCGACCCCTCTGGGTGGGGGTTGTTAAATGGAGGCTTGGTCATGCAACACCGCCAGCTTACGCTCCTTCCGCCGGGGCGGCTGTGTTCAGCTGTCCCCTCTGGCGCCTGTCTCGTCCGCAGTCTCCAGGCTAGGGTTAACAGCCTGTTGCCTGGTTTTTCCCCGGTGCGCTGCCTGCTTCCGTTGGTTAACCTTTTTGTGTGCTTACGGCCATGCTGACTGCCTATTCTGCAGGGTCAGTGTGCCAGGCGGTGTGCTATTGGGGGGACGGGGCCCGCTCGGCTTACGGCCATACCGACCTGAACACGCCCGATCTCGTCCGATCTCGGAAGCTGGGCAGGTTCTGGCCTGGTTGGTTCCGCCTGGGGATACCAGGTGCAGTAACTGAGGGGCCTTTGTCCGAATACGCTGGCGATGTGGGGGGCGGGGCACTACGTGCCCACCTGGTGGGGTCTTGATGCTGGCATCATGGACTTCTCCGGGCCCCCATTCTAGGGAGTCCAGTCCTTTTGGTGGGTCTGGGTCTTCCTTCGTGCTCCGCTGCTACGGCCTTGCCACGGGGTTGGGTTTGCCCTTGACCCCGTGATTCTGGGGGCAGTAACGAGGTTGTTCCTCCGTTCGTTCCCGGGTGGCATGCGGGTTGTGCGTGTGTGTAGTCGTGGGGTCGAGCCACGGTCTGCTCACCCTGTGCGTTGAGTTGCTTGAGTGCCTCTTCGCACGGTCGGGTCCGTCGCCCTCCCGTGACGTCCCTAATAGGGGGGCTACCCTCCATTAGGGGGGGTCGGGGGGGCTCGGCCCTCCCTGTTCTGATGGTTTTGGGGGGCTGTCAGCGGGGTGTATTTGTCAGCCAAGTGGCTCCGCTTGGCCTCCCTTGTGCAGTAGCGATGCCAAGCTAAGCCACTAACGATACAGAACGTTAGGTTATGACTATAACCAAGTTCTGTTAGTTAGGGGCGATGCTTGGCATCGGACGGCCGCTGCAGCCCTTATCCTCACCTTGTGGTGAAAGCTTGGGAAGGAGGAGAGCAGGTGACCACACACCTGCTTATGAAGGTAAGCTGATGAGGGGTGTGGTCAGACTAATACTGGTATTAGAGGTACATTTGTGGTTTATTCAGTACGCGTGCACGTACGCGAGATAGTGCAGTAGCGATGCCAAGCATCGCCCCTAACTAACAGAACTTGGTTATAGTCATAACCTAACGTTAACCTTTCACTACCACACTACAGAAGGTTAACCTTTCACTACCACACTACAGAAGGTTAACCTTTCACTACCACACTACAGAAGGGTAACCTTTCACTACCACACTACAGAAGGGTTAACCTTTCACTACCACACTACAGACGGTTAACCTTTCACTACCACACTACAGAAGGTTAACCCTTTCACTACCACACTACAGAAGGGTAACCTTTTCACTACCACACTACATAAGGGTAACCTTTCACTACCACACTACAGAAGGTTAACCTTTCACTACCACACTACAGAGGGTTAACCTTTCACTACCACACTACAGACGGTTAACCTTTCACTACCACACTACAGAAGGTTAACCTTTCACTACCACACTACAGAAGGTTTACCTTTCACTACCACACTACAGACGGTTAACCTTTCACTACCACACTACAGAAGGGTTAACCTTTCACTACCACACTACAGAGGGTTAACCTTTCACTACCACACTACAGACGGTTAACCTTTCACTACCACACTACAGAAGGTTAACCTTTCACTACCACACTACAGAAGGTTTACCTTTCACTACCACACTACAGACGGTTAACCTTTCACTACCACACTACAGAAGGGTTAACCTTTCACTACCACACTACAGAAGGGTTAACCTTTCACTACCACACTACAGACGGTTAACCTTTCACTACCACACTACAGAAAGGTTAACCTTTCACTACCATTCTACAGAAGGGTTAACCTTTTCACTACCACACTACAGAAGGGTAACCTTTCACTACCACACTACAGAAGTTTAACCCTTTCACTACCACACTACAGAAGGGTAACCTTTTCACTACCACACTACAGACGGTTAACCTTTTCACTACCACACTACAGAAGGGTAACCTTTCACTACCACACCACAGATGGTTAACCCTTCACTACCACACTACAGAATGTTAACCTTTCACTACCACACTACAGGCGGTTAACCTTTCACTACCACACTACAGACGGTTAACCTTTCACTACCACACTACAGAAGGGTAACCTTTCACTACCACACTACAGATGGTTAACCTTTCACTACCACACTACAGAAGGTTAACCTTTCACTACCACACTACAGAAGGTTAACCTTTCACTACCACACTACAGACGGTTAACCTTTCACTACCACACTACAGACGGTTAACCTTTCACTACCACACTACAGACGGTTAACCTTTCACTACCACACTACAGAATGTTAACCTTTCACTAACACACTACTACAGACGGTTATCCCTTTCACTACCACACTACAGAAGGTTAACCCTGACAAAACACTGAATGGGTTAACCGTCTGTAGTGTGGTAGTAAGGGGTTAACCTTCTATAGTGTGGTAGAGTTGCCTCGTGGGAGTCAGTGTTTGTTGAATGACTAAGTGGTGAATCACAGAATCACAAGGACTTGTTCTCCTTTGTAAGACTATGAACAGACCCTTGACTCCATGATTCACTGACCTGCATAACAGCCTCTGATTAACAGATCACATCTGATGCCAACTTAATCAAGCACTGAGTGAGTGTGTCTGTCGGGGGAGGGGGGGTGAAAGAGAGAGAGAGGGGGGGGACAAACAGACGGAGAACGAGAGAGAAAGAGAAAGAGAGAGAGACACAGACGGTGAGAGAGGCAGAGAGAGGGGGGAAGAGAGAGCTAGAGAGAAAGGGGGGAAGAGAGAGAGGGGGGGAGGAGAGCGAGAGGGGGGGAAGAGAGAGAAACGCTGAGAGATGGGGTGAGAGAGAGACATAGAAAGAGATGGGGGGAAGAGAGAGATAGAGAGAGAGAGGGGAAGAGAGAGAGAGAAACGCAGAGAGATGGGGGGAGAGAGAGAGGGGCGAAGAGAGAGAGATAGAGTGGGTGGAGAGGCAGAGAGATGGGGGGAGGCAAAGCGAGAGAGACAGAGAGGGGGAAGAGAGATAGAGAGGGGGGCAGAGATATGGGGGGGAGAGTGAGATAGAGAGCGAGAGGGGAAGAGAGAGAGAAACGTAGAGAGATGGGAGGAGAGAGAGAGAGGGGCGAAGAGAGAGAGAGATAGAGTGGGGGGAGAGGCAGAGAGATGGGGGAGGCAAAAAGAGAGAGAGAGAGGGGGAAGAGAGATAGAGAGGGGGGGCAGAGATATGGGGGGAGAGAGAGGGGGGAAGAGATAGATAGAGAGAGAGACAAAGTAAGGTCCAACATAGACTTGAATGTCAAGATGTCGAACGGGAACGCCAAAGTTCTCACTGAATCGTCCCCAAAGAATCACTCACTGAACAAAATTAACTTCTCCTCCATTGTTGATTGGTTTGTTTTGGTGTCGATTACTCATCAGATATTACCTAGAAATGTTTAATCCCTCCCCTTGGTTGATTTGATTGGTCTGTCGACAAGAAGGTGACATTGGTGTCGGTGGGCTCTGTGGCTAAAATTGAAACCGTAGTTACAGAGAGAGGTAGAGAGACAGAGAGACAAATAGAGAGAGAGAGAGAGAGAGAGAGAGAGAGAGAGCGAGAGAGAGAGAGAGAGAGAGAGAGAGAAAATATTAGACTCCGTCATATAGAGAGAGAGAGATCGTTATATTCAAACAGTAGAGGAAAGCGAGGAGTCGACTGATCCCTGATGTAAGAGATGACTTGTATGTTTTTCTAATACATAGCCTGTTATTAGAGGCTATATGGCTCATCTGCGAATGATATATATATATATATACACACTGCTTTGTTCTTCATGTTTGTTAATGAGTTTGTCGGGGGAGGAGACGGAGATAATCCCTGCTCAGTTCCTTCACCGCGGGTGGCGGTGTTTGTTCTGGGCGCTCAGACTTCAAAAGATTAACACCGGATCTACAACACCTGCGCGCTCATTTACCCTAACGCCGGGACCCTGACCACGGCGTGTCGTTCGCCGTGTCACAGCCAGGCCGAGGACGGTAGGTGTGGATCCCCGGCCGGCTAAGTTGCAAGGCGTTCGCCACTAACGCAGGAGATGCTGGGTTCGAGCCCAGCTCTCGCCGTTGCTACCGGCTTGGCTGGTCGTTCATACTAACACAATTGGCAGTGTTAGGGGGTGGGAAAGCCGGTGGGTGGGGATTGGACGTTGTGGACAGCGACTCCTACAGGTCGGTCGGTGCGCCTGTACAGCAGAATCAGGAAGTAATGGGGGGGCAGCGTGAGCCTCCCACGCGTTACTCCTCCTCGCCACTGAGAGATCGCGCTGTGCAGGTGAAAAGATGCGACGGCTGCCTCCTCGTGTACCGGAGGGACGGGCTTGGTCCTCACTGCAGCCGACCAGTGGGAGGCATGGTCTAGCAACGTTCGAGACGGGGGGAGGGGAGAATTGAAGGGAGAATTGGCGAGGCGAAATTGGGATGGGAGAAAAATTGAAAAATAAGGAGAAAAAGTGGATTAAAAAAAAGAAGGCAGCAGCCCGCCTGATCTCAAACCTACCGAAGTCGGCCCATGTCACCCCACTTCTTAGGGACCTGCACTGGCTCCCCATTGCTGCACAAATCCGCTTCAAGGCCGACGACCTGGCATATCGTGCGGCAAAGGGAACCGCTCCCACCTACCTCCGGTCAATGGTCTCTAACTACACACCCTCAAGACCCCTACGCTCTGCATCTTCTAACTACACACCCTCAAGACCCCTACGCTCTGCATCTTCTGGCCGTCTCAGACCTACTCCTATCCGAGCTCCGGGAGGGTCATCAAGGAGAAGCCGCCTTTTCTCTGTCCTTGCCCCACAATGGTGGAATGAACTACCCACCACAGTTAGGACAGCCGAAACCCGTCCAATCTTTCGCCGTCGACTAAAGACGCACTTCTTCAACCATTATCTGAAATGAAAAAAAATGTATAATAATAAATAATCTAACCCTAACTAACCGTACCGTCATGCACTTATCTTGTCCTAATATACTAACCTACACTGTAACACGCAACACTTTGATGAATATTGTTGCTCAGCTGATAGAGTTGTACCCTTCCTGATGACTTGTCGTACAGAACTTGTAAGTCGCTTTGGATAAAAGCGTTCAGCAGCTAAATGACTAAATATAAATGTAAATGTAAATGGATTGCTGTGACAATATATAATATTGCAGCGAGCGTTTAAAAAAGTCTGCATCTAGCTTTGTAAAGTGTAACAACACTTGCGACCGTTTTCGGCTCGCCATCGCCCCCGACTGCTTTGTTGTCGAATCAAGTCAAATCCTAGGTAAGCGTGTATTGTGCGCGTGAAGGTTGACGTGAACGTGCGGCACACTTCATGGGTTTCGTTTCGCGGTAAACTAAACGTTGACGTCGTCGGACAATTTTTTTCTTCTTTTTATTAAGTAAACAAAAGTACTGAGGTGATTCGGTCGCTCGGTACCCTTAAAAGTACCTAATTCGGTACCCATCCCTACCTGTGACAGAGGACGGTAGGTAGGGGGGTGGAGCCTGTGACAGTGTGGAACTAACGACCCGACCTGATAACGAGGAGGTCGCAGCTGCTCACACGGCTCTCATTATTATGCTCTTGTGGATATGTGGTACACAGACATAGGCCACCGGACTGTGTGTGTGTGTGTGTGTGTGCGCGCGCGCACGTGTGTGTGTGTGTGTGGAAAGTGTGTATGTGTGTGGGTGTGTGTACAGTATGTGTGTGTAGAGTCAAGTGTGTGCGTGTGTGTGTGTGTGTGTATGTGTGTGCATGTGTGTGTGTGTGTATGTGTGTGTGTGTGTGTGTAGAGAGTGTGAATGTGTAGAGTGTGTACAGTATGTGTGTGTTGAGTGTGCCTGCGTATGTGGGAGTTTGTGTGTGAGTGTATGCAGCCTATGTGTTTGTGTGTGAGTGTATGCAGCCTATGTGTTTGTGTGTGAGTGTATGCAGCCTATGTGTTTGTGTGTGAGTGTATGCAGCCTATGTGTTTGTGTGTGTATGCATGCATGTGTGTTTGTGTGTGAGTGTATGCAGCCTATGTGTTTGTGTGTGTATGCATGCATGTGTGTGTGTGTGTGTATGCATGCATGTGTGTGTGTATGCGTGTGTGTGTGAGTATGTGTGTGTGTGTGTGTGTGTGCGTGTATGTGTATGCATGCGTGTGTGTGAGTGTATGCGTGTGTGTGTGCGTGTATGTGTATGCATGCGTGTGTGTGAGTGTATGCGTGTGTGTGTGTATGTGTGTGTGTGTGTGTGTGCGTGTATGTGTATGCATGCGTGTGTGTGAGTGTATGTCTGTGTGCATACATGCTTACAGAATGCAAGCGGAGAGCCAGACAGAGAGAGAGAGAGAACGGTATTAAAAGGTTTTCATTGGAGACAAAACACTTGTCTTACATTATTCATGTCTTGTTTAGTGGCTTCATCTGGTCCCAGAGAGAGAGAGAGGGAGGCAGAC
>NC_140167.1:3391513-3409013 GCF_963971535.1 Notolepis coatsorum | reverse complement strand
ACGGTAGAGGTATGTATAAAGTAGGAAGAGTGCATGACAGTAGAGGTATGTATAAAGTAGGAAGAGTGCATGACAGTAGAGGTATGTATAAAGTAGGAAGAGTGCATGACAGTAGAGGTATGTATAAAGTAGGAAGAGTGCATGATAGACAGTAGAGGTATGTATAAAGTAGGAAGAGTGCATGACAGTAGAGGTATGTATAAAGTAGGAAGAGTGCATGATAGTAGAGGTATGTATAAAGTAGGAAGAGTGCATGACAGTAGAGGTATGTATAAAGTAGGAAGAGTGCATGACAGTAGAGGTATGTATAAAGTAGGAAGAGTGCATGACAGTAGAGGTATGTATAAAGTAGGAAGAGTGCATGATAGACAGTAGAGGTATGTATAAAGTAGGAAGAGTGCATGATAGTAGAGGTATGTATAAAGTAGGAAGAGTGCATGACAGTAGAGGTATGTATAAAGTAGGAAGAGTGCATGACAGTAGAGGTATGTATAAAGTAGGAAGAGTGCATGATAGTAGAGGTATGTATAAAGTAGGAAGAGTGCATGATAGTAGAGGTATGTATAAAGTAGGAAGAGTGCATGACAGTAGAGGTATGTATAAAGTAGGAAGAGTGCATGATAGTAGAGGTATGTATAAAGTAGGAAGAGTGCATGACAGTAGAGGTATGTATAAAGTAGGAAGAGTACATGATAGTAGAGGTATGTATAAAGTAGGAAGAGTGCATGATAGTAGAGGTATGTATAAAGTAGGAAGAGTGCATGACAGTAGAGGTATGTATAAAGTAGGAAGAGTGCATGATAGTAGAGTTATGTATAAAGTAGGAAGAGTGCATGATAGTAGAGGTATGTATAAAGTAGGAAGAGTGCATGATAGTAGAGGTATGTATAAAGTAGGAAGAGTGCATGATAGACAGTAGAGGTATGTATAAAGTAGGAAGAGTGCATGACAGTAGAGGTATGTATAAAGTAGGAAGAGTGCATGACAGTAGAGGTATGTATAAAGTAGGAAGAGTGCATGACAGTAGAGGTATGTATAAAGTAGGAAGAGTGCATGATAGATAGTAGAGGTATGTATAAAGTAGGAAGAGTGCATGATAGATAGTAGAGGTATGTATAAAGTAGGAAGAGTGCATGACAGTAGAGGTATGTATAAAGTAGGAAGAGTGCATGACAGTAGAGGTATGTATAAAGTAGGAAGAGTGCATGACAGTAGAGGTATGTATAAAGTAGGAAGAGTGCATGACAGTAGAGGTATGTATAAAGTAGGAAGAGTACATGATAGACAGTAGAGGTATGTATAAAGTAGGAAGAGTGCATGACAGTAGAGGTATGTATAAAGTAGGAAGAGTACATGATAGACAGTAGAGGTATGTATAAAGTAGGAAGAGTGCATGACAGTAGAGGTATGTATAAAGTAGGAAGAGTGCATGATAGTAGAGGTATGTATAAAGTAGGAAGAGTGCATGACAGTAGAGGTATGTATAAAGTAGGAAGAGTGCATGATAGTAGAGGTATGTATAAAGTAGGAAGAGTGCATGACAGTAGAGGTATGTATAAAGTAGGAAGAGTGCATGATAGTAGAGGTATGTATAAAGTAGGAAGAGTGCATGACAGTAGAGGTATGTATAAAGTAGGAAGAGTGCATGATAGACAGTAGAGGTATGTATAAAGTAGGAAGAGTGCATGATGGTAGAGGTATGTATAAAGTAGGAAGAGTGCATGATGGTAGAGGTATGTATAAAGTAGGAAGAGTGCATGATGGTAGAGGTATGTATAAAGTAGGAAGAGTGCATGATGGTAGAGGTATGTATAAAGTAGGAAGAGTGCATGATAGTAGAGGTATGTATAAAGTAGGAAGAGTGCATGACAGTAGAGGTATGTATAAAGTAGGAAGAGTGCATGATAGTAGAGGTATGTATAAAGTAGGAAGAGTGCATGACAGTAGAGGTATGTATAAAGTAGGAAGAGTGCATGACGGTAGAGGTATGTATAAAGTAGGAAGAGTGCATGATAGTAGAGGTATGTATAAAGTAGGAAGAGTGCATGATAGTAGAGGTATGTATAAAGTAGGAAGAGTGCATGATAGACAGTAGAGGTATGTATAAAGTAGGAAGAGTGCATGATAGTAGAGGTATGTATAAAGTAGGAAGAGTGCATGACAGTAGAGGTATGTATAAAGTAGGAAGAGTGCATGATAGTAGAGGTATGTATAAAGTAGGAAGAGTGCATGACAGTAGAGGTATGTATAAAGTAGGAAGAGTGCATGACAGTAGAGGTATGTATAAAGTAGGAGGAGTGCATGATAGTAGAGGTATGTATAAAGTAGGAGGAGTGCATGATAGTAGAGGTATGTATAAAGTAGGAAGAGTGCATGACAGTAGAGGTATGTATAAAGTAGGAAGAGTGCATGACAGTAGAGGTATGTATAAAGTAGGAGGAGTGCATGACAGTAGAGGTATGTATAAAGTAGGAAGAGTGCATGACAGTAGAGGTATGTATAAAGTAGGAAGAGTGCATGACAGTAGAGCATAGGTGTCAAACTCATGGCCCGCGGGCCAAATGTGGCCCGCCACGTCATTTGATGTGGCCCCCAAGAGCTCTGGTAAAAAAAATAAAAAAAATAACCTTTTTTTTTTTTTTTTTTTTTAACATTAATCTTGGGTTAAAAAATAGCGGCGTTAAAATAATTGTGGGTTAATGCGTTAATAAAGCTTTAACTTTGACAGCCTTAGTTATTACACATTCTTACACATACATGTATGTTGAACATCTGAGGTATTGATGAAGTAACAAAGGAAAAAAGCCAAAAGCACTTACTCCTCAGACATTCTTTGACAATTTTACAGCCCAAAATACAAAAAAGATCCAGGCGGAATAGGTAACAAAGGGTTGAAGAAATGTTGTCTGAACTGTCAGATGCAAACTGGCTGTGTGACATAACCGAGCATCTCGCTCAATTGAAGAAGAAGCTGTAGGGACGCAAACAAGTCCCACCCAAAACTTGACCAATATAGTTGTGAACTGAGGCAACCCTTATTTTGTTATTTTTGAATAAAGTTACAGTTGTGTGTTCATGCAGACACATAATAGCAATTTCATTACGAATTGAAAATGGGGGACCCTGATGTAAACAAGTCGAAAGTCTTTCTCTGGTCTGCATCCCCCTAACAATTGTGTATATCGAGCTGAACTGTACTGTACCCATTCTGCAATCTGTTAATTAAAGTTAATTAAACTATCTTCCATTAGTTGGATGTATGGCCTCTGCAAGGTTGTGTGCAGCCATTTGTTTTTGTAACATCTGCTACATCTGTCCCACGTGTTCTTTGCAGCTCACAGTTGTTAGTTCTGCCCCTCTTGACTGTGACATTTATTTTACATTAACATTTATACGGTCTTTGGCCCTTTGAGGGCAACCATAATGCTGATGTGGCCCTCTGTGAAAATGAGTTTGACACCCCTGCAGTAGAGGTATGTATAAAGTAGGAAGAGTGCATGACAGTAGAGGTATGTATAAAGTAGGAAGAGTGCATGATAGTAGAGGTATGTATAAAGTAGGAAGAGTGCATGATAGACAGTAGAGGTATGTATAAAGTAGGAAGAGTGCATGACGGTAGAGGTATGTATAAAGTAGGAAGAGTGCATGACAGTAGAGGTATGTATAAAGTAGGAAGAGTGCATGATAGTAGAGGTATGTATAAAGTAGGAAGAGTGCATGACAGTAGAGGTATGTATAAAGTAGGAAGAGTGCATGACGGTAGAGGTATGTATAAAGTAGGAAGAGTGCATGATAGTAGAGGTATGTATAAAGTAGGAAGAGTGCATGACAGTAGAGGTGTGTATAAAGTAGGAAGAGTGCATGACAGTAGAGGTATGTATAAAGTAGGAAGAGTGCATGACAGTAGAGGTATGTATAAAGTAGGAAGAGTGCATGACAGTAGAGGTATGTATAAAGTAGGAAGAGTGCATGATAGTAGAGGTATGTATAAAGTAGGAAGAGTGCATGACAGTAGAGGTATGTATAAAGTAGGAAGAGTGCATGACGGTAGAGGTATGTATAAAGTAGGAAGAGTGCATGACGGTAGAGGTATGTATAAAGTAGGAAGAGTGCATGACAGTAGAGGTATGTATAAAGTAGGAAGAGTGCATGACGGTAGAGGTATGTATAAAGTAGGAAGAGTGCATGATAGTAGAGGTATGTATAAAGTAGGAAGAGTGCATGACAGTAGACGCTACTATCTGTACCACTGTTACCAGATCAACACGGCCATGGGAACCACTCTGAAGAAGCTGCTGTTGTTGTTGTTGTTGTTGTTGTTGCCCCTTTGACCTGCCACACAGAAGGCACCCTCCTATCTGTCTTCACACAATAGAGAGATTTCAGTTGACCATCATCTGTGCTTATAAAGTGGGACAGGAGGTCTCTCTGGTCTTAAAGAGCTTCTCCTGTTGCTCGGGCCCCTCCTGCCTCTCCAGAACTGCTTGTGTGCGGTCCTGCTTGTGATGTTGTGATGTTGTGATGTTGTGAAAGTTCCAAGTCAGCCAGAAGATCCTTAAGAACTTCTACTCATGTACAATAGAGAGCATCTTGACCGGCAACATCACCTCCTGGTTTGGGAATAGCACTGCACAAGACCAAAGCAGACTACAAAGAGTGACACGTTCAGCCGAACGCACAATTGGAGGGGGGCTCCCCACCCTCCAGAACATTTACTACAAGCGTTGCAAGGGCAAGGCTAAGAGAATCATTAAAGACTCCAGTCACCCGAACAACTGCCTCTTTGAACTGCTGCGGTCAGGCAAGCGATACAGGAGTCTCAAGGCGAGCACAGAAAGACTCAGAAGAAGCTTCTATCCCCAGGCCATCAGGCTGCTAAACGAACAATGAATGAACACTACACAACAACAACCACCAAACGCACATAGCACACACATCCACATGCACACACTCACTTTAAACAAACACACTGTAGCACCCACTCCACACACTTATAGCACACACCCACTTTAAACAAACACACTGTAGCACCCACTCCCCACACTTTATATTTATGGATGAAGGATTGCACTACAACTCGTACACCTTACTGTAAATTGTACCTAAAATTGTACCTCATCCCATTTCTGCTTTGCACTAGATAGTACTGTACATTAGTACACTGCATAGTATTGTGTATTGTATATTATATGGTAACTCAGAACATTGTACATATGTCTATACCGAACACTGTGACCTCATTTTCTTCTTCTAAATTCATGCTATATTATGTTATTATGTTATTTGATACTATCTTGTCTAGCACAGTCTCTGGAGCGTAACAGTAAGAAGCATTTTGTATGAAAGTATTCTGTACTTCTGTATGACAACTATTAAAGAACTTGAACTTGAACTTGAAAAAAAAGAACTTGAACTTGATGTTGTGTGCAGTTCTGCTTGTGATGTTGTGTGCGGTCCTGCTTGGGATGTTGTGAGGTTGTGATGTTGTGATGTTGTGTGCGGTCCTGCTTGGGATGTTGTGATGTTGTGTGCGGTCCTGCTTGGGATGTTGTGATGTTGTGTGCGGTCCTGCTTGTGATGTTGTGATGTTGTGATGTTGTGATGTTGTGTGCAGTCCTGCTTGTGATGTTACACCTCGGAGAGCTGCCCAGTGTAAGCGTTGGAGCGGTTTAAATGCCTTGCTCAAGGGCCCTTCCTATTGAGGGAGGGGAGAGAATTTTTCATTCGCTACCCCTTCCTGGGTTCCAGCTGTCCTGACTGTGATGTGGGGGGGGGGGGGGCAACGGCATTAGGGCCAGCGATGACCCCAGTGGGTGGACAAGAGAATAGAACAGCCCTCAGTGATGAATGAATGAATGAATGAATGAATGAATGAATGAATGAATGAATGAATGAATGAAAAGTTTATTTTTGGACATGTTATTCTCCATATTTCTCCAAACAACTCACGTGTGTGTGTGTGTGTGTGTGTGCGTGTGTGTGTGTGTGTGTGTGTACCTTGAGATGTTGGAGCTGTCGTCGATCATCGTCCAATTGCCTCCTCTTGTTTTCAATCTCTGTCTGCTTCTTCCTTTTCTCCTGTTACACACACACACACACACACACACACACACACACACACACACACACACACACACACACACACACACACACACACACACACACACACACACACACACACACACACACATGCACACACGCACACACGCACACACACACACACACACACACACACACACACACACACGCACACACACACACTGATTAGATTCCGTGTGGTTAGCCATTCATTACAACGAATGTAATCAGTGCACAATTTGTTCAACGCTAACGACTCTGTGACGAGGTTTCCCTTTTAAAAACCTACACTTAAAAAAAGATGGATGCGTCGTGTCATATTTTTTGTTAACAGGATGAAGCCAATCGCAACAACAACCGCACAGCGCTGGACATAATGATAACAACAACAACACAATAACGCTCACAGGAGCACTGACCCATATCGCTCTGCTCTGTCGCGAGGAGGACATGTGATAATCATACGTGTAGCTCATCAACGTGTTCCTCACACGCATGACAGTACAGTACAGTGTGTGTGTGTGAGAGAGAGAGAGAGAGAGAGAGAGAGAGAGAGAGAGAGAGAGAGAGAGAGAGAGAGAATGAGAGGGAGAGATTATGCATTATGGAGGGAGAGTGAGAGAAGGGTAGAGAGATAGAGAGAAGGGTTGTGGAAAGACAGAGGGAGAGAGATAGAGTAAAGTGAGAGGAGAGGGAGAGATGGGGAGAAAGAGAGGGGGAGAGGGAGAGAAGGAGAAAGAGAGAGGGGAGAGATATAGGGGGGTGTAGAGAGAGAGATAGAGAGAGTAGCGAGAGATGAGAGAGAGAGAGGGAGGATGAGAGGGAGAGAGATTGAGAGAGAGAGAGGGGGAGAGAGAGAGAGGGTGAGAGAGAGAGAAAGATAGAGAGAGGATGAGAGGGAGACATATAGAGAGTGGATGAGAGGGAGAGAGAGAGAAAGAGGATGAGAGAGAGATGATGAGAGGGAGAGAGAGAGCAGAGAGAGTGCAGAGAGAGAGCAGAGAGAGAGAGAGCAGAGAGAGAGAGAGTGCAGAGAGAGAGCAGAGAGAGAGAGAGCAGAGAGAGAGATAGAGCAGAGAGAGAGAGAGCAGAGAGAGAGGGAGAGAGAGATAGAGCAGAGAGAGAGAGCAGAGAGAGAGAGAGAGAGAGAGAGAGAGAGAGAGAGAGAGAGAGAGAGAGAGAGAGAGAGAGAGAGAGAGAGAGAGAGAGAGAGAGATGAGTGCATTACTGTTCCACTAATGTGAGCAGGAGATGGTTCTAAAAGGCTGAGGGTCATTATGAAGCTGGTCGTGTGTGTGTGTGTGTGTGTGTGTGTGTGTGTGTGTGTGTGTGTGTGTGTGTGTGTGTGTGTGTGTGTGTGTGTGTGTGTGTGTGTGTGTACGGTATGTGTCTGTGTGACTGTGCCTATGGAGGGGATGGGTTAGTGTGTGTGTGTTTCTATGTAAAGGACTTACAGCGATGGCCTGAAGTTTCTCCTGCTGTGACACCTCAGCCATCCTGAAAGAGAGAGAGAGAGAGGGAGAGGGGGAGAGAGAGAGAGAGAGAGAGAGAGAGGGGGAGAGAGAGAGCCATTACAACCACACACTATCATCATTATCATTGTTGCCATAGGCCACAGTAACCCTGGTGACCGACGACGGCATTCCTCGACGACACAGCAAGCAGCCTTCCCTCACGGACCAATCACACGCCGCGACCAATCACGGGCCGCCGCCCGCCCGTTGCCCAGTGGGTGTGGCCTCGGAGGGGGCTCTGGTCTGTCAGTGTGAGTAAAAGTCAGTCAGTCAGCGAGGGCCGCGCCGATGTGAGAGCTGGGGACGATGTTGAGAGATTCCTGCTCTAATCGGTTCCAGAGCTCCACGACGGTGGGTGGGTGGGTGGATGGATGGAGGGCTGTAGCCCCAGGGAACGACCGCCCTGCCTGGCTTGTCTCTGCTCCTGCTCTGCCTGGATGGTGGGTGGGTGGATGGATGGAGGGCCCGAGAGGAGGGCTGTAGCCCCAGGGAGAGGCCGCCCTGCCTGGCTTGTCTCAGCTCCTGCTCTGCCTGGACGGGACAAGGCCATCGCTATTGTTAAACCATACCTATTTTTTTTCCCTTTCTTCCTCTTTTACCAAAAATATACACTTATAAGTAAAAACGCTTGGATCACAAGTTCAACAACTCTGGATCGTTTTTAAGAATTTAGCACGTTTGTTGACTCGGTCCTCGCTGCACAACGGTGGAACGAACTTCCGACCACAGTCAGGACAGACAGCTGGAACCATCACAGTCAGGACAGACAGATGAAACCATCACAGTCAGGACAGACAGCTGGAACCATCACAGTCAGGACAGACAGCTGAAACCATCACAGTCAGGACAGACAGCTGAAACCATGACAGTCAGGACAGACAGCTGAAACCACCACAGTCAGGACAGACAGATGAAACCATCACAGTCAGGACAGACAGCTGAAACCATCACAGTCAGGACAGACAGCTGAAACCATCACAGTCAGGACAGACAGCTGAAACCATCACAGTCAGGACAGACAGCTGAAACCATCACAGTCAGGACAGACAGCTGGAACCATCACAGTCAGGACAGCTGAAACCATCACAGTCAGGACAGCTGAAACCATCACAGTCAGGACAGACAGATGAAACCATAACAGTCAGGACAGACAGATGAAACCATAACAGTCAGGACAGACAGCTGAAACCATAACAGTCAGGACAGCTGAATCCATCACAGTCAGGACAGATGAAACCACCACAGTCAGGACAGACAGCTGAAACCATCACAGTCAGGACAGCTGAAACCATCACAGTCAGGACAGCTGAAACCATCACAGTCAGGACAGATGAAAACATCACAGTCAGGACAGACAGCTGAAACCACCACAGTCAGGACAGACAGATGAAACCATAACAGTCAGGACAGACAGCTGAAACCATCACAGTCAGGACAGCTGAAACCACCACAGTCAGGACAGAGAGATGAAACCATCACAGTCAGGACAGCTGAAACCACCACAGTCAGGACAGACAGCTGAAACCATCACAGTCAGGACAGACAGCTGAAACCATCACAGTCAGGACAGACAGCTGAAACCATCACAGTCAGGACAGACAGCTGAACCCATCACAGTCAGGACAGCTGAAACCATCACAGTCAGGACAGCTGAAACCACCACAGTCAGGACAGACAGCTGAAACCATCACAGTCAGGACAGCTGAAACCACCACAGTCAGGACAGACAGCTGAAACCACCATAGTCAGGACAGACAGATGAAACCATCACAGTCAGGACAGCTGAAACCACCACAGTCAGGACAGCTGAAACCATCACAGTCAGGACAGATGAAACCATCACAGTCAGGACAGACAGCTGAAACCATCACAGTCAGGACAGATGAAACCATCACAGTCAGGACAGACAGCTGAAACCATCACAGTCAGGACAGATAAAACCATCACAGTCAGGACAGCTGAAACCATCACAGTCAGGACAGCTGAAACCATCACAGTCAGGACAGACAGCTGAAACCACCACAGTCAGGACAGAAGAAACCATCACAGTCAGGACAGACAGCTGAAACCATCACAGTCAGGGCAGACAGCTAAAACCACCACAGTCAGGACAGACAGATGAAACCATCACAGTCAGGACAGCTGAAACCATCACAGTCAGGACAGCTGAAACCATCACAGTCAGGACAGACAGCTGAAACCATCACAGTCAGGACAGCTGAAACCATCACAGTCAGGAGAGCTGAAACCACCACAGTCAGGACAGCTGAAACCACCACAGTCAGGACAGACAGCTGAAACCATCACAGTCAGGACAGCTGAAACCATCACAGTCAGGACAGCTGAAACCACCACAGTCAGGACAGCTGAAACCATCACAGTCAGGACAGACAGCTGAAACCATCACAGTCAGGACAGCTGAAACCATCACAGTCAGGACAGACAGATGAAACCACCACAGTCAGGACAGATGAAACCATCACAGTCAGGACAGACAGATGAAACCATCACAGTCAGGACAGACAGCTGAAACCACCACAGTCAGGACAGCTGAAACCATCACAGTCAGGACAGACAGATGAAACCACCACAGTCAGGACAGACAGATGAAACCACCACAGTCAGGACAGACAGCTGAAACCACCACAGTCAGGACAGACAGCTGAAACCATCACAGTCAGGACAGACAGCTGAAACCACCACAGTCAGGACAGACAGCTGAAACCATCACAGTCAGGACAGACAGCTGAAACCACCACAGTCAGGACAGACAGCTGAAACCATCACAGTCAGGACAGACAGATGAAACCACCACAGTCAGGACAGACAGATGAAACCACCACAGTCAGGACAGACAGCTGAAACCACCACAGTCAGGACAGACAGCTGAAACCATCACAGTCAGGACAGACAGCTGAAACCATCACAGTCAGGACAGACAGCTGAAACCACCACAGTCAGGACAGACAGCTAAAACCACCACAGTCAGGACAGACAGCTGAAACCATCACAGTCAGGACAGACAGCTGAAACTATCACAGTCAGGACAGACAGCTGAAACCATCACAGTCAGGACAGACAGCTGAAACCAGCACAGTCAGGACAGACAGATGAAACCATCACAGTCAGGACAGACAGCTGAAACCATCACAGTCAGGACAGCTGAAACCATTACAGTCAGGACAGCTGAAACCATCACAGTCAGGACAGACAGCTGAAACCATCACAGTCAGGACAGCTGAAACCATCACAGTCAGGACAGACAGCTGAAACCACCACAGTCAGGACAGACAGCTGAAACCACCACAGTCAGGACAGACAGCTGAAACCACCACAGTCAGGACAGCTGAAACCATCACAGTCAGGACAGACAGCTGAAACCACCACAGTCAGGACAGACAGCTGAAACCATCACAGTCAGGACAGACAGCTGAAACCACCACAGTCAGGACAGACAGCTGAAACCACCACAGTCAGGACAGACAGCTGAAACCATCACAGTCAGGACGGACAGCTGAAACCACCACAGTCAGGACAGCTGAAACCACCACAGTCAGGACAGCTGAAACCACCACAGTCAGGACAGACAGCTGAAACCATCACAGTCAGGACAGACAGCTGAAACCATCACAGTCAGGACAGACAGCTGAACCCATCACAGTCAGGACAGCTGAAACCATCACAGTCAGGACAGCTGAAACCACCACAGTCAGGACAGACAGCTGAAACCATCACAGTCAGGACAGCTGAAACCACCACAGTCAGGACAGACAGCTGAAACCACCATAGTCAGGACAGACAGATGAAACCATCACAGTCAGGACAGACAGCTGAAACCATCACAGTCAGGACAGCTGAAACCACCACAGTCAGGACAGCTGAAACCATCACAGTCAGGACAGATGAAACCATCACAGTCAGGACAGACAGCTGAAACCATCACAGTCAGGACAGATGAAACCATCACAGTCAGGACAGACAGCTGAAACCATCACAGTCAGGACAGATAAAACCATCACAGTCAGGACAGCTGAAACCATCACAGTCAGGACAGATGAAACCATCACAGTCAGGACAGCTGAAACCATCACAGTCAGGACAGACAGCTGAAACCACCACAGTCAGGACAGAAGAAACCATCACAGTCAGGACAGACAGCTGAAACCATTACAGTCAGGGCAGACAGCTAAAACCACCACAGTCAGGACAGACAGATGAAACCATCACAGTCAGGACAGCTGAAACCATCACAGTCAGGACAGCTGAAACCATCACAGTCAGGACAGACAGCTGAAACCATCACAGTCAGGACAGCTGAAACCATCACAGTCAGGACAGCTGAAACCACCACAGTCAGGACAGACAGCTGAAACCATCACAGTCAGGACAGCTGAAACCACCACAGTCAGGACAGACAGATGAAACCACCACAGTCAGGACAGATGAAACCATCACAGTCAGGACAGACAGATGAAACCATCACAGTCAGGACAGACAGCTGAAACCACCACAGTCAGGACAGCTGAAACCATCACAGTCAGGACAGACAGATGAAACCACCACAGTCAGGACAGACAGATGAAACCACCACAGTCAGGACAGACAGCTGAAACCACCACAGTCAGGACAGACAGCTGAAACCATCACAGTCAGGACAGACAGCTGAAACCACCACAGTCAGGACAGACAGCTGAAACCATCACAGTCAGGACAGACAGCTGAAACCATCACAGTCAGGACAGACAGCTGAAACCACCACAGTCAGGACAGACAGCTGAAACCACCACAGTCAGGACAGACAGCTGAAACCATCACAGTCAGGACAGACAGCTGAAACTATCACAGTCAGGACAGACAGCTGAAACCATCACAGTCAGGACAGACAGCTGAAACCAGCACAGTCAGGACAGACAGATGAAACCATCACAGTCAGGACAGACAGCTGAAACCATCACAGTCAGGACAGCTGAAACCATTACAGTCAGGACAGCTGAAACCATCACAGTCAGGACAGACAGCTGAAACCATCACAGTCAGGACAGCTGAAACCATCACAGTCAGGACAGACAGCTGAAACCACCACAGTCAGGACAGACAGCTGAAACCACCACAGTCAGGACAGACAGCTGAAACCACCACAGTCAGGACAGCTGAAACCATCACAGTCAGGACAGACAGCTGAAACCACCACAGTCAGGACAGACAGCTGAAACCATCACAGTCAGGACAGACAGCTGAAACCACCACAGTCAGGACAGACAGCTGAAACCACCACAGTCAGGACAGACAGCTGAACCCATCACAGTCAGGACGGACAGCTGAAACCACCACAGTCAGGACAGCTGAAACCACCACAGTCAGGACAGACAGCTGAAACCATCACAGTCAGGACAGACAGCTGAAACCATCACAGTCAGGACAGACAGCTGAACCCATCACAGTCAGGACAGCTGAAACCATCACAGTCAGGACAGCTGAAACCACCACAGTCAGGACAGACAGCTGAAACCATCACAGTCAGGACAGCTGAAACCACCACAGTCAGGACAGACAGCTGAAACCACCATAGTCAGGACAGACAGATGAAACCATCACAGTCAGGACAGCTGAAACCACCACAGTCAGGACAGCTGAAACCATCACAGTCAGGACAGATGAAACCATCACAGTCAGGACAGACAGCTGAAACCATCACAGTCAGGACAGATGAAACCATCACAGTCAGGACAGACAGCTGAAACCATCACAGTCAGGACAGCTGAAACCATCACAGTCAGGACAGACAGCTGAAACCATCACAGTCAGGACAGATGAAACCATCACAGTCAGGACAGCTGAAACCATCACAGTCAGGAGAGACAGCTGAAACCACCACAGTCAGGACAGAAGAAACCATCACAGTCAGGACAGACAGCTGAAACCATCACAGTCAGGGCAGACAGCTAAAACCACCACAGTCAGGACAGACAGATGAAACCATCACAGTCAGGACAGCTGAAACCATCACAGTCAGGACAGCTGAAACCATCACAGTCAGGACAGACAGCTGAAACCATCACAGTCAGGACAGCTGAAACCATCACAGTCAGGACAGACAGCTGAAACCATCACAGTCAGGACAGCTGAAACCACCACAGTCAGGACAGACAGCTGAAACCACCACAGTCAGGACAGACAGCTGAAACCATCACAGTCAGGACAGCTGAAACCATCACAGTCAGGACAGCTGAAACCACCACAGTCAGGACAGCTGAAACCATCACAGTCAGGACAGACAGCTGAAACCATCACAGTCAGGACAGCTGAAACCATCACAGTCAGGACAGACAGATGAAACCACCACAGTCAGGACAGATGAAACCATCACAGTCAGGACAGACAGCTGAAACCATCACAGTCAGGACAGACAGATGAAACCACCACAGTCAGGACAGATGAAACCATCACAGTCAGGACAGACAGATGAAACCATCACAGTCAGGACAGACAGATGAAACCACCACAGTCAGGACAGACAGCTGAAACCATCACAGTCAGGACAGACAGCTGAAACCACCACAGTCAGGACAGACAGCTGAAACCATCACAGTCAGGACAGACAGCTGAAACCACCACAGTCAGGACAGACAGCTGAAACCACCACAGTCAGGACAGACAGCTGAAACCATCACAGTCAAGACAGCTGAAATCACCACAGTCAGGACAGCTGAAACCATTACAGTCAGGACAAACAGCTGAAACTATCACAGTCAGGACAGACAGCTGAAACCATCACAGTCAGGACAGACAGCTGAAACCATCACAGTCAGGACAGACAGATGAAACCATCACAGTCAGGACAGACAGCTGAAACCATCACAGTGAGGACAGCTGAAACCATTACAGTCAGGACAGCTGAAACCATCACAGTCAGGACACAGCTGAAACCATCACAGTCAGGACAGCTGAAACCACCACAGTCAGGACAGACAGCTGAAACCACCACAGTCAGGACAGCTGAAACCATCACAGTCAGGACAGACAGCTGAAACCACCACAGTCAGGACAGACAGCTGAAACCATCACAGTCAGTACAGACAGCTGAAACCACCACAGTCAGGACAGACAGCTGAAACCACCACAGTCAGGACAGACAGCTGAAACCATCACAGTCAGGACGGACAGCTGAAACCACCACAGTCAGGACAGCTGAAACCACCACAGTCAGGACAGCTGAAACCATCACAGTCAGGACAGACAGCTGAAACCACCACAGTCAGGACAGACAGCTGAAACCATCACAGTCAGGACAGCTGAAACCATCACAGTCAGGACAGACAGCTGAAACCACCACAGTCAGGACAGACAGCTGAAACCATCACAGTCAGGACAGACAGCTGAAACCATCACAGTCAGGACAGACAGCTGAAACCATCACAGTCAGGACAGACAGCTGGAACCATCACAGTCAGGACAGACAGCTGGAACCACCACAGTCAGGACAGACAGCTGAAACCATCACAGTCAGGACAGACAGCTGAAACCACCACAGTCAAGAAAAACTACTAACTTTCATACTGTCTTTTACTACTTTGCTACTGTAGGAGATATTATAGGTAGAAAATAACTTACTCAGTCGGTGGGTCCGGTTAATAAGGTTTATTAGCCAGATAGACCTATTGTTACAACACAGAAGAGAATATGGCTGGAGATCCCTACTAGACTGACCAGCTTCGTCAGTCAGGTAAAAAGATCCTGCTCCCCCATCTGGGGGAGGGTTAAATACAGAATAAACAGGGGGGGGGGGGGATTAGAAGGGAGGGGGGCGTAGTTAGGAAGATGTAGAGGTCTTTCTCAACATAGTATACCACACTACTAAGTAATCTACCTGCCTATATTACTACCCCCTATGCTAATATTTCTATACTACTACGCACTACTACCTGTATGTCATGATGTCATGTATGTCATAAATGTCACTATGAATTGAAAATGGGGGACCCTGATGTAAACAAGACAAACGTCTTTCTCTGGTCTGCATCCCCTTAACAATCGCTTGTCCGAGGCAAGAGACCGTTGTGATTGGAGGATCAAGAAAAGAGGGCAGGGTTTGAGATAGGTCTATTGTGTGTATTGAGCCGTACTGTATTGTACCCATTCTGCAATCTGTTGATAAAGTTTTCAATCATTCACTCAGAGTGTAACACTCAAATGTGACACTGTTTGATGAACAATACCACTTATCTTTAGCTGTTGTACCTTCCTGCAGAATAATGAAGGACCCTCACCACCCCAACAACAGCCTGTTCAAGCTGCTGCGGTCAGGCAAGCGCCTGCGAACACCAGCAACAAGAACAGAGAGACTCCAGCTCAGCTTCTTCCCCCAGGCCATCAGAACACTGAACACTGAACTCTCCACACACAAGTACACACACACACACACACACACAACATACATGCTGTAATTAAACAATCGCTTTAAACAAAATGGAAAGGTCACTTTAAAGGAATGAGGAATATGACGGTCACTTTAAGGAAAGACCCGAAGTGGTTCTTGTATAGTATAGTTTAGATATAGTAAGCATAGCATAATGACAGAGGTAAAATTGTATATTGTATAGTAGTGTACATAGGACCCAGTGCCTTCTCAGGAATTTAGCATGGCTATTTAGTATTTTATCATGCCCATCTTATGTCTTCTTATTACCTGTTTCTTTTTTTTATGTCTATTTTATTATTAGTATTATTGCACAATCGATGCAGGCATGACCACCCGCACTGTAATTTTGTATTTTATTTATTTGTATGCATGTACATAACCTTTTTTTTTGTTACAGACTGATACCCCCCCCCCCCCCTTCCCTCAAAAGGCCTTTGCTTTTTGGACAGGCTGCTTTTGTATATAAGAATTTGTTTCTTAATTGCTTGCCTGGGTAAATAAAGGTTAAATAAACATTTAATTTCACTGTATGCCCTGGTATGTATGTGACAAATAAACCTCTTGTTGAATCTTGAATCTGCTGACTTGTTGTACAGAACTTGTAGGTCGCTTTGGATAAAAGCGGTCAGCTGCTAAATGACCACATGCGCTGTAAATGTAACTATCAGAACAAACAGCCCTGTTCCCCAGGAGCACACGGGCACCCCACCCCCGCTGTCTGTTTCGAATTTGTGTTTGTGACGTATTTCATGAAAATCGGATAAGTCAATAAAAAATGTAAGCGTGTGTAATAAAAGATAGCCAGCAAATCACATCACCCACTCGACGCTCCTTTCTCTAGGCCCAGTCGAGCTCTATAGCAGACGAAGGGGGACCGACTCTGGCCAACTTCTCTTGGCGACCGCTCTCGACATCTGCAGGTCTGTCCCTGATTCACAGTTAATAACAAACGAAGGGCTTCGGGGGGGTAACGAACAGCGTATGGAGTGGCTCGTGGTGACGTCCGCTCTGGTGAGGCGTTTCGCGCCGGTGGTCGTGCAGTGAGAGTTTTTACGGCTTCCCACTCGTGGTCGATTGAATTGAATTGATTGATTGAAAAGTTTATTAACAGATTGCAGAATGGGTACAGTCCAGTACAGCTCAATACATACAATTGTTAAGGGGATGCTGCAGACCAGAGAAAGACTTTCGTCTTGTTTACATCAGGGTCCCCCGTTTTCAATTCATCATAACATATATGACATACATGACATACAGATAGACAGTACTGCTACATCTATACATTTATGACATACCAGATTTGCAAATACAGTACTGTTTGTGGTACAAAAAGTGTCCAGAAAAAGAGTGTATATACATTTGACGTAGAAACTGTACATTGGAGGAGGTTGGGTAGGTGGGGTGGGGTTGGGTGGGGTGGGAGGGGGGCTGTACATTGGAGGTGGGTGGGGGGGGGGGTGTTGGGTAGGGGGGGGTGGGGGACACTGTA
>NC_140167.1:3381513-3386513 GCF_963971535.1 Notolepis coatsorum | reverse complement strand
GGAAAGAGCGTGGCGCCCAAAGAGTTAAGGTTAAGGTTAAAGTTAAGGTTAAGGTTTGAGGCTCAGAAAAGTGTGTCTCCGTAGCCTTGAGCAGCCCGATCTCACTTAAATACGCTAACTTTCTATCTTAACGTTAAAGCGAAACATCATCATAGTATTGCTGTGTTTATATCAGGGTGGGTGGCTTGGTCTAGTGGTGAGAGCACTCACCCCCCCCCCCCCCCACCACAAGCACTGTTAGATTAAATATATTACTTATGGTTATAACATAAAATAACATACATACTTTATTTATTGATACTTGATACTTTAAAAATCACTCTCAGACTAGAGAACAGACAGAGAATAAAGCGTCTGGTCATTACATCGCATCATGTCGTTAATACTGGCAAATATAATATGCATATCAATATCTGGTATAATAGTCTCAGTAAATCTGTGGCGTTTGTAAAACATTAGGAGAGGGAGGGAGGGGGGTAATATATCTACTCACAGCCCACACCGTTGCCTGTCAGATTGTAATTAATCTTTCCCACTTACTGAGAGAGGCACATTAATTTGTCTGGAACACACACAAGGAACTCTGTGGTGGACAGACAGAGAGACACAGCTACAGCATCATCACGTCCAGCCTGGAGGCAGGCGGGCAGGCAGGCAGTCACGGAGACAAACAGAGACAAATAGAGACAAATAGAGACAGATAGAGACAAATAGAGACAGATAGAGACAAATAGAGACAAATAGAGACAAATAGAGACAGATTAAATATAGAAAGACCCGGGGAGGACACTGTCAGATGGACAGGAGGACCGCCTGAGAAATGAGCCAATCAGATGGAGGAACAGACAGACAGACAGACAGACAGACAGACAGACAGACAGACAGACAGACAGACAGACAGACAGACAGACAGACAGACAGACAGACAAGACAGACAGACAGACAGACAGACAGACAGACAGACAGACAGACAGACAGACAGACAGACAGACAGACAGACAGACAGACAGACAGACAGACAGACAGACAGACAGACAGACAGACAGACAGACAGAAAGGCTGGGATGTAGACAGACAGCCAGACAGCCAGACAGCCAGACAGACAGACAGACAGACAGACAGACAGACAGACAGACAGACAGACAGACAGACAGACAGACAGACAGACAGACAGACAGACAGACAGACAAGCCAGGCTGGGAGGCAGACAGATCGGCGCAGAGGTCGGTTCGTCGGGCTGCAGAGCTAAAAGTGTTTCTGTGCTGGCGCTGCAGAGAGAGACAGATAGTGAGCAGACTAACGACCGGCCCCCCGTTCCCTGTTGGGAAACACAGCAGCACTTCCACACACATTAGCTGCCGTCCTGGAGCTTCCTGCCCTCCAAACGGCACTACACTCAGGGTCATCTGGAGCAGTGGTTCTCAGACCCAACATTTTCCTTAGTCATTAAGTTGCGACCCACATTTTTTAACCACTATGATTTATTACAATAATTTTTTTTTGCAGTAATACACAATCTTTCATGCACTGTTAAAAATATGAAATAAAGACAAAAAAGTGCAACAAAAGTGCAACTAGGGCTAAAAACCCAATGAAATAAAATAATAATAAATAATATATTCTTCCTAGCAGATTTCTTAGCCCTGTTCCACTCGACGGGGTCAGTACCGACCCCTTTTGACCTTATTAAATTATAGTCATATTTTTATGAAGATGCAAAATAATTTGTGATTTTAAAATCAACCGTTTTCAAGTATTATTATCACTACTATGTCACAAATACATGTAGAATGTAAAACGTTAGGTTGGCAATAGTTTAGCAATAGGTTAAAAGTGTACTTATATCATTTTAAGTTTTCTATTTGCGATCGCCAATTTGACCCGGAACCGGAAATGGAAATGTTGAACCATGGGAATTGAAGCTTTTTTGCGGCCATTTTGTAGAGGAGGTCGCTAGCTATCTGCCAGTGTTGGAATTTCTCCGATCTACACTTCCTGGCAAGTTCTATGGGGGTTCAAAGTTCAGTGTTCTGAATGAATTATGTCAATAATTGTTATGATTCGCGATAATAAGCTACAAAAGGTAACGTTTTTGACAAATATTGAAACGCAGTCAGTTTCCCCACACTATTGTTACCATGTAGGAAGAATTAGATCTGAAATTAGTTTCAAAATGGTTACACTGTGGGGTAAATAAAATAGTACAGTCGATTACAGTAAATATCAGTATCTGTTATTATGCACGCCTGGTGATACTATATACAAATTGAACTCGGCCATTTGAAAGATACTATATGTATATATATATAAATGTGCGAATTGGCTATAATAAGATAATGTATACGCATATATTCTATATTCTATAATAATATTTCAAATTGCATTGGTCCGGATGGGAGAATTCAGTACTGTATATACAGAACCTTCAGTTTGATCATCTTCCCTTTATTAATTTCCTTAGATCTTTTGTACACATGATCTCAAGAGGGTACTGAATGAGCTCAGTGGCAGTTTTTTAAGTTTGGTCATTATTATCATGGTTTTATTCACTGTCAAAGATGAAAAGAAAAATCATAATTCATATTTTCCTTTGTTTCATCACAATTTAAGCAAGTTTAGTAATAGACACAATATTTCTGACACTGAGAATACATTCATTGAGGTCCATAGATGTTCCTAGATACCAAGAATATGCAAATAGCC
The DNA here is from genome assembly GCF_963971535.1 of Notolepis coatsorum. Classification (NCBI taxonomy): domain Eukaryota; kingdom Metazoa; phylum Chordata; class Actinopteri; order Aulopiformes; family Paralepididae; genus Notolepis; species Notolepis coatsorum. The sequence continues at coordinate 3,383,810 of NC_140167.1, read as the reverse complement.
CTTGTAGAAGTGGAGCAATATTCCATTTACCTAGGTATACATTTTATGCAGATTTTCACCTGGGGTGGAACAGGAACATAACAGACCTATGTTTGGGGGAACTAATGGGATAACTGGGGTTGCAACAAAAGTGCAACTAAGGGCTAAAAACCCAATGAAATAAAATTATAATAATAATAAATAATATATGCTTCTTAGCAGACTTCTTAGCTTAACATCCCAGGGAACTAATGGGATAACTGGGGATGTTGTTTGCTCCTGACAAGAGTCTCAAAGTCTGGGGTGATGGTAGACAAAGCAACTCTGAGGTCATGCTCAATGTCCAATCTGTTCCTCTGCTCTGTCTTCAGCTGGACCAGAGCTGAGAAGCCACTTTCACAAAGATGGGTAAAAAAAAATTATTTTTATAAATCTTTTTTTTTAATTTTTAATTTTTTTACACACATTCGCGACCCACTCAAAATGGCCCGCGACCCACTTTTGGGTCGCGACCCACCAGTTGAGAAACACTGATCTGGAGCGTCCTGCCCTCCAAACGGCTCTACACTCAGGGTCATCTGGCCCCAGGAGGAGTCCCATCCACGCGGACCTTCTGAGCCGGCGTGCCGCCCCTAAAACGGAGTATTGTCTTCGTGACAAAGCCATCAGATCAGGTCGCGCTGAACTGTTTGAATGTTTGAGGTGGTCTCAAAAGGTTTTGTTCGACTTTTAAATAAGCAATAATGTTCGAATACATTTACATTTACATTTAGTCATTTAGCTGAAACGCTTTTATCCAAAGCGACTTACAAGTTCTGTACGACTCAGAAGTAGCTTCTATCCCCAGGCCATCAGGCTGCTAAACGAACAATGAATGAACACTACACAACAACAACCACCAAACGCACATAGCACACACATCCACACGCACACACCCACTTTAAACAAACACACTGTAGCACCCACTCCACACACTTTATAGCACACACCCACTTTAAACAAACACACTGTAGCACCCACTCCCCACACTTTATATTTATGGATGAAGGATTGCACTACAACTCGTACACCTTACTGTAAATTGTACCTAAAATTGTACCTCATCCCATTTCTGCTTTGCACTAGATAGTACTGTACATTAGTACACTGCATAGTATTGTGTATTGTATATTATATGGTAACTCAGAACATTGTACATATGTCTATACCGAACACTGTGACCTCATTTTCTTCTTCTAAATTCATGCTATATTATGTTATTATGTTATTTGATACTATCTTGTCTAGCACAGTCTCTGGAGCGTAACAGTAAGAAGCATTTTGTATGAAAGTATTCTGTACTTCTGTATGACAACTATTAAAGAACTTGAACTTGAACTTGAACAAGTCATCAGGAAGGAAGGATACAACTCTATCAGCTGAGTAACAATGTTCATCAAAGTGTTGAGTGCTACAGTGTAGGTTAGTTTATTAGGACAAGTGCATGACAGTAAGGGACGCGACCCCCCCTCACTCCTCTCTCTCTCCGTCCCCTGGCTGTGGTTGACGAGGCCGCAGATTACGCCAGGTTTTTATCGGCCCCCTAATCTGGGATTATTTTAAACAAACACCACTGCGACCTGGATTAGGACACAGCGGCACAACTGATACATGCTCATCCTGTCACACGGATATACACACACACACACACACACACACGACACACACACACACACACACATACACACACACACACACACACACACACACACACACACACACACACACACACACACACACACACACACACACACACACACACACGCACACACACACACACACACACACACACACACACACACACACACACACACACACACACACACACACACTTTCTCACCGTTTGGCACCGTTACAGTAAAAACTCTTCAGAGAGAATGAGGGAGTGTGAAAAATACTTTATCTAGAGTCTAATGACCCCGGGTTGTGCATTAGCCTCTTAACTGGCAACGGCCCAGGCCCTCTTTAGGACCATTTGCCCACCGGCGCGTCATGGCAGTTTGCGAGCGTCTAGCGGCTTGGGTCTGCATTTTTTGTAAAACATATAATATATAGAATTAAAGCCATATTTATTTCAGTTCGAATGCCACCTCACACGACCGAATCCGTTTAGCGGTTCTCGAGTTACATGCCGATATGTGAGGTGTGTGACTTTGTACACGCAAGCCTCAGATTACCACCCCTGACTCCCGAGGCTCTGGAACTGTCAATCATTGGCCGATTGCGAAAACTATTGGACAGGGTTGTAACTTGTAGCCAATGAGTGTAGCTTTCCAATG
>NC_140167.1:3371513-3376513 GCF_963971535.1 Notolepis coatsorum | reverse complement strand
CACCCCCTCCTAATGTACAGTTTCCTCCCCATCGTATGTATATATTTTCTGTTAGGATCTCGGTTTAACTACTGTATGTTTGCAGTGTTGGGCAGTAGCTAGCTACAAGTAGCGACGCTACATAGCTTAGCTACATTTCTCAGTAGCGTGATGGTAGCGTCGCTACTTTTGAACCAAGTAGCGTTCTCTGTAGTGTAGCTATGTTTAGACCTAAGTAGTGACGTAGCGTGAGCAAACGCTACACGCTACTGTCCGGAGAAACTGCCCGGACTGCTAAACAAAGATTTGTGGGGGGAAAAAAATCCCTGGAGAAAACCCAATATGATTGGTTGGTTGGTTTAGATATGAGTATGACGACTCACGATTGGGTAAGGTTAGGGCAAAACATCACGGGTAGGCCAATCAGAGGCAGGATAGGGCGGGGCATGCCACTCCAAGGCTCCGCAAACCAGGAAGTGAAAATCAAAACACAGACCACATGAACCAGAGGCAGAGGGATGCAATGTTTCCAGTGAAATCGAGAGTAACTTGTAGTGTAGCTTACTACATTTTACAAGTAGCTTGCCCATCACTGTATATTTGCATATCTTGTATATCACAAATGTAACAGTACTGTATACCTGTATGTCATGTATGTCATAAATGTCATGATATATATTATCTGTATATCTGTATGTTGTGTATGTCATAGATGTCATGATGTAAACAAGACGAAAGTCTTGTCTCTGGTCTGCATCCCCTTATATTAACAATTGTGTGTTTCGAGCCGTACTGTATTGTACCCATTCTGCAATCTGTTAATAAAGTTTTCAATCAATCAATCCAAACTCTCTCTTCACTACACATTACAATATAAAGAGGCTGGCATGCAGTACAGCCCTCTCTTCTCTACACATTACATTTTTGTTAAGCAGCCTTTTGTTTCCAGGTTTTTACTTTGATATCTCTCCTTTTGAGGATGGAGGTCGGGTTGCCTAGTTTTTGGTTTTCTTTGGTTAGTTTAGAGTATGAATTATATTATTGTGGTAGTTTAGGGGGGGGGGATTCGACGACCACACAGTGGATGACCTACGGTGGACTCAGCTTTAGTGAATACCACGATCACAACACCAGAGGGAGCTCCACAAATCATGTAAAACCCAGATTCGGCTCAAACAAGGGACTAAACACGTTTCGCAATTATGCCACATCAATGTGGAACGCCCTACCCAAAGCTGTAAAGGAATGTGAATCACTACCCACTTTCAAAAACCCTCTAAAAGAACACCTACGGGAGACTGCAATTCGAAACTGGCCCCTACAAATGTCCTAACCCAGTTGTACAGTAAAGACCAAGTATGGCCTTGACAGTATTCCAATGTACAGTGCCCCCCCCCCCTACCAAACCCCCCCCCCCCCCCCACCTCCAATGTACAGCCCCACCCAACCCAACCCCACCCCACCCCACCTACCCAACCTCCTCCAATGTACAGTTTCTATGTCAAATGTATGTCAGTATTCCAATGTACAGTGTACAGTGTCCCCCCCCTACCCAACCCCCCCCCCCCCCCACCTCCAATGTACAGCCCCACCCCACCTACCCAACCTCCTCCAATGTACAGTTTCTATGTCAAATGTATATACACTCTTTTTCTGGATTTTTTTAGTATCACAAACAGTACTGTATTTGCAAATCTGGTATGTCATAAATGTATAGATGTAGCAGTACTGTCTATCTGTATGTCGTGTGTGTCATATGATGAGTTGAAAATGGGGGACCCTGATGTAAACAAGACGAAAGTCTTTCTCTGGTCTGCATCCCCTTAACACTTGTATGTATTGAGCTGTACTGTACCCATTCTGCAATCTGTTAATAAACTTTTCAATCAATAAATCGATCAAAGTAATTTTTTATCCCGACCTCCCGGCTCCTTATTCTGTTTTTTTTTCTTGTTTCACTTGTTTTGTTTCTAAATCAATTGCTATTAATCGCAAACTCAGTGTGGTGTCCTTCATACGTCACATGATTATTCCAGCCAATGTTTTGCCGTGTTGTGTGGCCGTGTAACCGTGGCAATATCCCAACACAGCAAACTGCTCCTCTAACGTTTACTATCACAGCGGCTCGACCTTGGAACCTCCAGGGGCCCCCGGTGCTCTCAGGTCTGTGGTCAGGGTCCGGATGTGGTGGAGTGGCCCCTGGCCTTGCATTAACGGCGCTAGCCAACCCCTGGCCTTGCATTAACGGCGCTAGCCGACCCCTGGCCTTGCATTAACGGCGCTAGCCAATAACAGTTAGCGCACGGCCCATTAGGGGCCAATGGCTGCATCCCAGTTCCCACTTAGGAGCCTCTCGAGGGGCTTAGAGGAATTGTTTGCTCTGCTAAGCATTACGTGTGAGCTAGCGTTGTCACGATACTGGAATGCCTTATTTCGATTCACCCAGGAAGAGACTCCGTATTTCTTCTTCTTCATTCTCTGCTTCTGGCCCCCATGGGGCGACAGTGGCTCGGGAGGTAGAGCAGTCGTCTGGCAATCCGGAGGTTCCCGGTTCGATTCCCGCTCCTCCCGGGCAGCGTGTCGATGTGTCCCTTGAGCGAGACACTTAACCCCTAATTGCTCCCGATGCGCAGGTCGGCACCTTGCATGGTCGCCTCCGCCGTCGGTGTATGAATGCAGGGCTCTACAGTGCGACCATATTGCTCGCGTATGCCCCTAAAAATATGTGTGTGCGAACCTGAAAAATCTATTACGCGCACGGTGTGCAAGTGCAGATTACAGCTTCAGTCGTTCTTTTTATTTCTCCGCTGAGAATCGTTAAAAAACTACAAGTCCCACATTGCACTCAAGCCAACGGTCCAATCACAGTAGAGTGACGTGACTGGTTTCATGGGAAATAAAGCAAATGACCAATCGGAAGCTCTCATTTGGCTTGTTTACTTCCTGAAAGTCTGCCATTGCGATCAGGGCTCTGATTGCGATATGCGAGCGTTTTCCGAGACACTAACTTATTATAGTCTTAGTTACCAATAGCAATAGATTTTAGAACACCTAGATTTAGCGATAGCAATAGTAATATAACGTTAATGCAACAAAACGAATGCCTTGCTTTGTTAATCATAATTTGATGCAGTTGCGTATGTCGTTGTGTTGACTGTAACGGACATGATAACAACATAACACTGTGTACACATTCAAATTGCGATAATCGATTCTAACATTTTCAAATCGATGCAGTTGAATTTTCCCCTTAGGATCGATGCATTGTTACACCTCTACACCAAAGTAACTGGCCCACTGTGTATGTGGGTACAGCTAACTTGGCTAGCGTTATCAACAGCAGAGGTGGGCAATAGGGTCCAGCTGCAGCGCCGGACGGCCGGAGTGGAAGCGGTGTGACGTAATTGGCAGACTCGACTGTCAATCAATGGTCTACCTGACACGCAAACTCATAAACAATGTTTCTGTACTGGAGGTGTACAGTATTTCAATAGGCAACCCTGAAAGGATTCTTTTTCTAGAAGAGCAACACAGCCACAACATAGGCATTGTATGCCTAAAAGGGGCAAAAGCTAAAGTTAAGTGACTGTTACTTTTGTAGCAGTAGTTTGATTTGATAGTTTATTTGATAGGGACAGCACATGTTAATGAACATCAAGTACAAAATACAAAATGTAAACATGCAGGGTTGTAGCAAGAGCTAATTTCAACAGATGTGTGTCCCGTTCCCGTTTGCACATGCACGCACAGTAGCCTACAAATATACATTTATTAAAAAAATAAATAAACTCTGTTACTTGAAATATTTTCACTGTGCTCCTAAATATTTTTGGGTGCTCCTAAATTTCTTTGTGTGCTCCTACATTTTTTCATTTAGGAGCACATGTGCTCATTGGGAAAAAGGTTAGCGTAAGCCCTGGGCCCTCATTTATCAACGTTGCGTACGCACAGATATGTGCGTAACCCCTGCGTACGATCATTTATAAGCAAAGTGTGGGACTTATCAATTTGAACTTGTGCTTGACTTTGTGCGTATATATACGCACAGCTCGGAGCATGCGTAGCTGGCGCCCGGTGGTAGAATATTGAATATTGCACCGCGGAAATAAACTTCTGTGCATTAGTTTCAACAATGACGTGTTCAACTTCTGTATGAACCGTAATTCATTATAGTTCATTGTAAGATAGCGACAGTGTAATTATAACGGGCTCACGTGCGAACAAGAGGTTGGCCTGCCTGCTTGTTTGGCACGGGGGGGCAGACGCAGAACACCCACCTCCAAACGCGATTAAATATTGTTTCAAATAAAAAGCAACATACTATTATTTTGTGTCATGTTTCCAAATAAGATTGGCCACAACGAAATGCTTTCTACTTCAATTTGATGGTTAGAATAGATTACCTCGCTCCGTTGAAACTTCACTGAGACTAAAAGTAAAAGACAGTATTTTTATTTTTTTTGTGAGCTCCGCGCACAGACGCGATAATAATAATAATAATAATAGCTTCATTTTATATAGCGCCTTTCAAGAGATCCAAGGTCGCTTTACATAGATAGGGGGGGGGGGGGGGGAAATAACAAAGTAATAAACATAGTGGACAGACACAACATATAAATATGATGATGGGATTCAAGTTCGCGTTTTTATTGATCACATATGGCAGGCTATACATAGGCTACATTTATATTTACATTTAGTCATTTAGCTGACGCTTTTATCCAAAGCGACTTACATGTTCTGTACAACAAGCCATCAGGAAGGGCACAACTCTATCAGCTGAGCAACAATGTTCATCAAAGTGTTGAGTGCTACAGTGTAGGTTAGTTTATTAGGACAAGTGCATGACAGTACGGTTAGTTAGGGTTAGATTATTTTTTTTTTTTATTCAGATAATGGTTGAAGAAGTGCGTCTTTAGTCGATGGCGAAAGATTGGACGGGTTTCGGCTGCTGTCCTAACTGTGGTGGGCAGTTCATTCCACTATTGTGGGGCAAGGACTGAGAATAGGCGACTTCTCTT
>NC_140167.1:3353371-3371313 GCF_963971535.1 Notolepis coatsorum | reverse complement strand
CTTCAGCCTGACACTCATGGGAAACCGGTGAGACTTTCTTTCTTCTGGTTTTCCATGTGGCCGGTCAAGGCCGTCTCCCCCTCCTCCCCCGCTGCAGGGCACCCCCCCCCCCGCTGGACCAGAAGCACATCGCTCCAGTTCACCTCTATACACCGCAGATATGCCTCCTGGTTCACAGCAGGAGCAGCCCCCTTTCGTGACTGTGATGCGCCGGCGCATGTGACCAGAGCAGCAGGCACCCAACGCCGGAAATGAACCAGTGTTGACCAGTTTACCTTTGAAATATATTTGTACGAGGAGCGTTTTGATAGAGAAAAGCGAGACCGAGTTAATTGTGGTATTTTTCAGGGGGGGCAGGTGGCGCACGGAGATTACGTTCGTCACCAACACCGAGAGACACTGGATTCGCCTGTTCGAATCCAGCTCCCAGCGTTGCTATCAGCTTGGCTGGCCTCTCACACTGATACAATTGGCTGTATCAGGGGGTGGGAAAGCTGAAGGGTGGGTCCTGGGCGTTGTGGACAGCGACCCCTACAGTTCGGTCGGGGTGCCTGCTCAGCGAGGGTTGGATCTGAGGAGAGATAGTGTGGCCTCCCACACGCTACACTCTCCCCGGTGAGAACCTGCGCGGCCAGGTTGGCCTGCCCCAGGCTGCACATGCGTCGGAGGAAAGCATGTGACAGTCTCCGGTCTCCCGGACCAACAGTAGGGGAAAGTGCGCAACAACCAGGAAGAGTGGGATGGGAAAAAAATCGGGAAAAAGAGGGGAAGAAAGATAATTAAAAAAAAATTGTGGTATTTTTCTATGAAGGTATAAGGTGCACTCGGTGCGTCACAGTCACGAAAGGGGCTACAGGAGGAGAGGACTGTCCCACCAACTGTTTGGCGAACAATGTTTTTATTGTTTTATTGTGGATCCCCATTAGTCTCCACACCAAGGTGAGCCTGCTCTCCCTGGTGTAGAACTGGTGTAAACCACAAACATCCAAGTACAAGAAAACATCACAACAAAAACAAACAAAACAAGTGAATCAAAGCTCACTCGATGTTCATAAGTCAAATATCACAACAATTCTCCAACCATATAATACATATATATATATTCCATAATCAGTCCATAAGAACAAAACGGATCAAATCGTTTATATGATTTTTACTTATAATATATAGCATAACTTGTCTCCAGTCACCTATCACCATTATATTTCCATACTCATTTCCGTAATAAGTCAATGACCAAAATGTATCTCGTATCGTAAAATGTTACTCACCCTTAGCTTAGCCTGCCAGAGTTGTACCCTTCCCTTCCCGTTGACTTGTCGTTGTACAGAAACTCAGTCAGTCGCTTTGGATAAAAGCGTTCGGCTAACATGACTAAAATGTCAAATGTAAATGTAAATGATAAAGAGGAAAGGGGGGGGGGGGGAGACAGCAAGAAAGAAAACAATTTTAAGTTTCAAGTTTGTTTATTATTTGTCACAATAAAATACAGAATACTTTATGATGAAATGCTTGTTGCTGTATGAGCCCCTGAGAGTGTGCTACGTACAGTGAAAAAAGTAAGTAATTAAGAAGTAAGTAAAAAGTAAGTAAAGGAATGTTCAGTCAATATACATACAATATACAATACAGCGTAAACTACCGATTGCGGTAGTTATAGACCCTTGAGCCTCCTCGGAACCGATATCAAGCTGTATTCCAAGGTATTAGCCATCAGACTTCAAAAGCATATGACATCTTTAGTTCATCCTGATCAGACTGGCTTCATAAGAGGCCGCTTGATCACGGATAATATAAGACGGTTATTACATGTGCTAGATGCCAGCAAGGATGACACCACACCTAAGGCGATGCTGTCCCTGGATACGATGAAAGCCTTTTATAGGTTGGAATGGTCTTATTTATGGGCAGTACTAGAAAGGATGGGGTTAGGAAAAGGATTCATTGATATGATAAAAGTATTATACAAAGACCCATCGGCCATGATTACAACAGGTATAATCACCTCCGAAATCTTTCCGGTATCGCGCTCTTCCAGACAGGGTTGCCCTCTTAGTACCGGACTATTCGCTTTATCATTAGAGCCTTTAGCACAATATATAAGACAATCCCAATCCATAGAACCAATCGCAATTAAGGGCACACAACATCATATTAGTTTATATGCGGACAACGTAATATTGTTCATGCAAAACCCTACCACCTCAATGCCTCATCTTCTCAAGTTGATTGATGACTTTGGCAATCTATCGGGATTTAGGATAAATTGGCCAAAGTCGGCCTTCCAACCACTTAATGCCCCTGCAAAGAATATACTCCTTCCAGAAGAAATACCAATGGTAAAACACTTCAGATGTTTAGGAGTTGAGGTATTCCCTACTATAAGCCAAACGGTGAAGTACAATTACACAAAATTCCAAGATAAGATCAAATACGACTTTGACAGGTGGTCCAAACTTAAAAACTCAGTACAGGCCTGAGTATCAATAGTTAAGATGGATGTTTTACCTAGAATCAACTTCATTAGCTCAATGTTACCGTTACCCCCTCCTGATGGTTACTGGAAAAAATTACTCCACCGCATATAAATTTATTTGTAATAACAAACCTCCACGAATAAAAAGATCCACCGCACAGAGAAACAAAGCCGACGGAGGTTTAGCATTTCCAGACTTTTACCACTATTTTAAAGCGTACTCTTTAAGACCACTGACAACCTGGTTTGATTCCCAAGCATCTGTATCCTGGAGAAACTTAGAAGAAAATATAGTAGCACCACATAGACTGCAGGACATAGTATACACCATATTATCAATTAAGCAATGCGAATTGAAATTTGGCCCCCTTATTACACACATGTGATCCGGATATGGCGTGAAACACAAAAAAAAAATCTAACCAACATAAATGGCATAGCCATACTCCCCTATTCAATAACAATGCACTCCTTATTGGAAAACGATCAGATACCCCAAATGGGAAAAGCAGGGCATACACACATTGGGAGATGTTTTCAACAAACAGGGTTTTTGTAGCTATCAAGATATACATAACAAATTTAACTTCACCAGTTCCACATATTATTTTTTACGCACAGTTATTGGATTGTTTGAAGGCTCATGGAGTCCCATTAAGGATACCAATTGAGCACCACAGATATCACAAATTCTTCTATGAAAGAGAGACATCGAGAGGCTTCGTGTCTGATTTTTATCATCACTTACTAACGTCTTCGTATGGAATCCTTCCCCTAGACTCAGTCTGGAGGAGGGATATACCAGACTTGGAAATAGATTTTGATTGGCAAGAAGTCTGGGCAAACGTTCGAATTGCGTCACGCAACCCGGACCATCAACAAATTAATCTTAATTATATTCATAGGACATACCTGACTCCTATAAGATTGAACAGAATGGGACTTAAACAAGATTCTCTATGTTCCTTATGTACAAATGGGGATGAGGGTATTTATGCATATGTATTGGGTTTGCCCACCGGTTAAGATATTCTGTGAAGAAGTGACCCAGCAATTATCAGAATTCTTATTTCTGAACATACCTGTACATCCCTCTGTATTGCTGTTGAATGATGTTTCTCAGTTTGCAGCCCCTATACAGCTAAAGAGACTAGTTTTATATCCGGTCTCACAGCTGCTAAAAAGCTGATAGCATCACGATGGATTCAACCGGATAAAATGTGCCGGAAGGTATGGGTTCTTACCTATCTCGATGTGATTTATCTAGAGATATCTACAGCAAGAATTTTAGTGAAACCAACATTGCAATCTGGTTAGAAGTGGTGGAGAGAATAAAAGCTATAGCATATGAATTGTAGTTCCTGGTTAGAAACGAATGAAAATGGATGGATTATCCAAGTGGGGGTCCGGGGGGGGGGAGCGAGCAGGAGCATATGTATGTATTGTATTAGATATCAGGTATTGGGTAAAAAAAGTAAATATATAATAATATAATACAAAAAAAAAACAATACAGAGTAAAAAGAGTAACAGTGAGGTACGACGCAGAGATGACATGAGGTACAAATGCTCCTTAGCTTCTTAGCTCTAGACCCTTTCCCTTCCACGACGCCGGATGAACTTGTGTCTTCAGGCCCGACCTCGTCTCGGTGCTGCTTCCTAGACTCCGCTGTACGCCGACGCACCTCCTCCAGCCGTGTGCCAGCCTCTTCTGTGACGTCGGAAAATGTGTCGGCCTTCGGCGTGAAGAACCATTCCTCCTGATCTTTCTTCCTCTCCTCTTCATCCTGATCTTTCTTCCTCTCCTCTTCTGAGGTCTCGCTTACGCTTTTGCTTAGTGCCGCCTCGACTGCGGTATGAAGCTCACCGAACTCTCCGAGCGGACTGTTGGATTCCACCAATCCTGTCTGGACACCGTCCAAGTTACCGTCCTCGTCCTCGTCCATTAATCGATTCATCTTCTTCGTGTGACCAGTTGGATGACCTAACTTAGCCTCCCTTTTATTAATGGCGTCACGGACCTTTTCCTCCTCCACCTTCTTAGGTTTCGACATTTTGTCGTTATCCATCTTTCAGCGCTCCAGTAGTTCGTGTTGATTCCTTTTTCCTCTTGGAACAGAGTTTTCTTACTAATGTGAGGGCCGACGATCCACTCCACTGGTCAAATTACTCACTCGTGAGTAGTACGTCCGTTGATAACGAAAAAGCAATGTCCACAGCCTCTCCAGTGCAAAGGAAAGATATGATAAGATTCTGACAGAGCGTCCGCTTATATAGATTAGAGACCCAAATGTTCTAGAATGTTCGGTTATGACATCATACAGTGACATCACGAAGGTTCCATAACTTTCTATCATGACGTCATACTGTGGTTCTAGAATGTTTTTATGTTCTAGAAAGTACTATTATGACATCACCACAAACGGTCCAGAATGTTCTATGTTCCAGAAAGGTCTATTACGACATCACCACAAACGTTCTAGAAGGTTCTATGTTCTAGAATGCTCTATTATGACAACTACGACGGTTCAATGACTTTATCTAAATCCAATCAATATTAAACATTCATATAATACAATAACCTAAATATATATATAGCTTTGGCTCTTACACCTGGGGTAAGGTGCAAATGAGGTATGAATGTAGTGCAAATCTCTTCAATAATAGATCAATATAAAGTGTGTTAAAGTGTCTAAAGTGAGTAGAGTGAGTGGTAAGGTGAGTGTTTGTTTAAAGCGAGTGTGTGCGTGTGGATGTGTGTGCAGTGAGTGCATTTGATGGTTGTTATATAGTGTCGTTGTTCATTGAGCATCCTGATGGCCTGGGGATAGAAGCTCCTTCTGAGTCTCTCTGTGCTGGCCATGAGACTCCGGCAGTGTTTGCCTGACCTGAAACAGGGATAGCTTCATTAAAACAGGACTTCATCCAAGTCGATTCAGTGATCTTGGACACATTCGGTCAACGTTTGTGAGTACCTCTCCCCCTAACAAAGTCGAATTCTGCTAACCCATAGATATCTATATAGAACACTAGATAGCTTACCCGCGCTGCCGGCCAATGTAGAGCGGCGTCGTCGTAGGGCGGCCATCTTGCTCGAGGCAGCTCAGCTACTGATAACATTCATGTCTACTTTTTTACTTAAAGGCCGTTTTTAATTTTTATTTTTTTTTACAAACTGCTTGAATCATAGCCACGTTAATAATGCTTGTAATAAACCAACCCGTTTGTAAATCCGTCAATATTTCAGCGAGTTATGAGTATTTTTGTCTGTGCAGCTCACTCACCCTCACTCAAGGCTGACTCGAGCAAGATGGCGGCGGTTCAGTGACGCTGGTGACTCCGCCTTAAGCTATCTAGTGTTCTATATAGATATCTATGTGCTAACCAATCAGTGATGTCATCATCAGGGGACATTTCCAGGTCCTGTGCTAGAATAATAAGAGGAGGAGGGGCCACAGCCCCCCCCCCCCCCCCCCCCCCACCGTTCTCTCACGGTCGTTATTCGTTGCCTGGAGACAACGCTGCTCTCTTACTACGCCATTTTGTATCCAGGGGCGGCCTTGAGGTTTAGGGGGCCCGTTTAGAGATTAAAAAAATGGGGCCCTTATCTTAACAACTTAAACTGAAACATACATCTCTGACGCAAATGTGTAACTGCTCTCAGGACATTCTCTCTCTCAATCACACACACAAACACACACACAGGCTAAACCAGTGATTCTCAAACTGTGGGGTGCAAGCAAATGGGGAGAGCCTGCTCGCACACAAGAGGCATTTCCTGCTTGCTTTTCAACCCTAAGATCTTACAGCATAATGCCACAGTGAAATGTCATATACCAAACGAAACAGTGAATTCTGAGGTTCTCCGTAGATATGATGTTATATTCTCGCCAGAATCACAATAAGAAGCGAATGAAAAATGTTTTAGGCAAATTTGCAAATAAGGCGGGAAGCTACTGTAGTGTGTTTTGCTTTGTCAATCCGGGGGCCTTGCTAGCGAGGGGGGCCCCTTTCAGCCGAAAACAAGCTAAGGCCCCCCCTGTGTTTGTATCCGGTAACGGTGACGACGTAAACGAAGGAAATCGTTTTGATATGTTTCTGTCGTGATACCGTCCCGTCCTTGTTATTATTCGGTGTCTTTTTGCCGTTGAAAACAATCCAATTGACCTCTAAAGGTTAACGTCCAGTTATGCTGCTCTGATCAAAGGTCATGTTAAAGTGGTTTGAGGTCCCGGTCACGCTGCTCTGATTACGTCCTCTTGAAATTGACAGGCTTCAAATGTGAAAATAATATAATCTTCATAAATTTTTGCCATGTTTTCCACGCAAAATCCTTTTTCTTCAAAGTAGCCGTAACTGATGGCTTCCGATAAATGTAGTGGAGTACAAAGTACAATATTTCCTTTGAAATGTAGTGGAGTAAAAGTGTAAAGTTCCCTAAAATGGGGCGGCTAAGTGGCGCAGTGGGCAAGGCGCTCGCCACTAACGCAGGAGATGCTGGGTTCGAGCCCAGCTCTCGGCGTTGCTACCAGCTTGGCTGGTCGTTCATACTAACACAATTGGCAGTGTTAGAGGGTGGGAAAGCTGGTGGGTGGGGATTGGACGTTGTGGACAGCGACTCCTCCTACAGGTCGGTTGGTGCGCCTGTACAGCAGAATCAGGAAGTAACGGGGGCAGCGTGAGCCTCCCCCACGCGCTACTCCTCGCCACTGAGAGATCGCGCTGTACAGGTGAAAAGATGCGACAGCTGTCTCCTCGTGTACCGGAGGGGACACGTGATGCAAGGCTTCTATCCTCACTACAGCCGACCAGTGGGAGGCATGGTCTAGCAACGTTCAAGACAGGGGGAGGGGAGAATTGAAGAGGCGAAATTGGGATGGGAGACAAATTAAAAAAATAAGGAGAAAACGTGGATCAAAAAAAATTATAATTCCCTAAAATGAAATTGTATGAATTGTACTTAAGTACAGTACTTGAGTACAAATACTTAGTTACTTTCCACCACTGGGCTGGACCCCCCCCCCCGGTCCAGTTGGCGCACAATCGGGCCTGCTGAGATGGAGCGTGCATCGACTGACAGCAGTCACACTCCCCTGCCGGATAAGGCTCTCTCTGGCAGAGACACACTCAGTCAGTCTGAGTGAAAGTGCTCCTAATCCAATATCCGCAATCCATATCAACGTCCAGGAGAAATAATAAAAAAAAAGTGTGTTTTGGATTAGTGATGTTATCTTAAAAATAGCTACTAATACATTCCGTCAACTATAAGCAGGGGTGTAAAAAAAAAAGTACCCAGAAATTATACTTGCTAAAGTATCTGGCTAAAAAAACACACTTGAGTAAAAGTTAAAAAAAAAATCTACTTTTAAATGTACTTAAGTACTGAAAAGTAAAACTAAAAGAATGTTTTATTACGGGGCAAAGGAAATGTTCCGTTTCGTCCTCTTCATCGCTCGTTTTTTGTGGCCATCTCCTGTAGCACTAGCTTGTATCGTCTGACCGTCTATTCTTCTGATAGCGGGTGTTTAATCAAAGATCCCCCGCTTTCTAGTCTCGCACAAGGACCAATCAGCATGGGTATGGGGCGGGTTCATTCTCCATTGATGGGGATTTGATTGGCTGTATTCTAAGGTGCTTTGGATGTATTTTTGTTGTTTTGTTGTTGTTGTTGTTGTTGGATGTTTTCTCTGGTGAGCTGTCAATCACCAGACAGCGTGTGTGTGGGGCTTGATTGCCTCCTGATTGGTGTCAGGTGTGCAGCGCCTTTAAGTGGGTTTGGTCGACTGTGTTCAGATGCTTGTTGTCCATTTCATGTTCTCCATGTTGAGTGTCTCAGGCCCCGTTTAGACGAGCGTTTTGTGAACAGAAACCGCAAAAGTCATCTTGCGGTTTCACTTTTAATTTTACGTTTAGACGAGCGTATTGGGATGGAATTCTGCGTGCAGACGACGCTGTAACGACTCGAGACGACGGAGCCCCACTGTCACACGATTGGCGCATATGTCACATGACGTGCTGTGAAGACCCGCCCTACTCTGCCTCTGATTCGCAGACTGTGGATGGGGAATGTGATTGCACCAAAGCAGAGTCACTCACAGACAGTGGGTCCACTCACGCCGCGGGACAGATTCTTGTGTATTTAACCCTTTCACTGCCACACGACAGCCGGTTGTGTGATAGTAAAGGGTTAACCTTCTGTCGTGTGGCAGTGAAAGGGTTAAAAGTACTGCCAATGTAGCCTTCAGGTGATCTCCGTTGTCAGACATACTTACTTTGTTTACGTCTCGGCTACTGGCGCATACCTGCTACATGTGACGTAAGCAGTACGCGCGACCAGAGCCTGACAACCCTTTCGTCATCGTTTTAACAGATTTATACGGTTTGACAGTTTAGACGAAAGCGCAAAGCTTTTGCGTTTCTAGGAATTCCACCCTGGAAGGTAGTCTCACTTTTTTGCGGTTTCACCCCGTAAAAACGGCGTTTCCGTATAAACGAAAGGCACATCCGTAAAAATATTTTTGCGGATTCACCTGCTAGCGTTTCCGTCTAAACGGGGCCTCAAGCTCACGCTTCTAGGGTTTTCTCTGTCTTTAGTGCTGTTGTTTTTCTTGTTGTTTTCAACTGCTAGGCAGTAGGGCTGACCCCTATTAATCGATTAGTCGACTAATCGGTCGAAAGGGGCCGTAGTCGACTGGCCAACCTCTTAGCCGAATATAATTTAAAAAAAAATATATATATATATATTAATATTTTTTTTATTTTTATTTTTTTATCATTTTTTCCAAAAGAAAAGAGGCCTAGAAGCGTGGCTAACGCTAATGGCACGCATACCAGAGGCTAACTGCCTACGAAAACAGGCACAGAGGCACTGAAAGAGGATTTCACCCGTCTAATGAACACACTAGACTAGACAAATATCAAGATGTATCCATCAGTGGACCAGTTGCATGCTTTTGCAGAGGACAAGAAGCCTTCAGTCGACTCCTTCAGACATTAAACACCCCCACAGCCCAAATGGAATGATAAAAAAATTAAAAAAAATTATAATAATTAAAAATATTATACTTTTTTTTTTTTTTTTTTTTTTTAAGTCGACCAATAGTCGACTAAGGCCAAATTTTGGCCAATCCTAGTCGACCATCCAAATCCTTAGTCGGGGACAGCCCTAGTGTGTGTCCTACACCCCCCCCCCCCCCATCCTGACATCTCGTTCACTCACGGCGGACGCGACCGCGCAAGGCGCCCACCTGTTCACCGGGCAGCAGTTAGGGGGTTAAGTGTCTTGCTCAAGGACACCTCGCCATGTTGCCGGGAAGAGCTGGGATCGAATCGGGGAAATTCAAATGACCAGACGGCCGCTCTCTACCTCTGTCACCGCCGCCGCCCCCCAGGGCATCATGGACGCAGCTCAATGGGTGGAGTCGCCACAACGATTCAATTATCCAGACGATACACAGAGACGTCAGACAGCCTTACGAAACCATGAAGTACAGACTATTAAATGTAGCAGAGAAAGGGGGATACATAGATGTATGCTAGGGAACGACGATATCATCCAAACAACATATTACATGAAAAGGAATCAAATCAAACTCCTCATTGTTCCCTTTGAAGCTGGTAGCTTTCAGTCTAAAAATACACTTATTTTTGGTTCAGACGTTTCAGACGATCACCTCTTCTGTCTGACGCGGGGACACGCTCAATACCACCACAGTCAGGACACGCTCAATACCACCACAGTCAGGACACGCTCAATACCACCACAGTCAGGACACGCTCAATACCACCACAGTCAGGACACGCTCAATACCACCACAGTCAGGACAGAGAGCTGAAACCATCACAGTCAGGACAGAGAGCTGAAACCATCACAGTCGGGACAGACAGCTGAAACCATCAGTCAGGACAGATGAAACCACCACAGTCAGGACAGACAGCTGAAACCATCACAGTCAGGACAGACAGATGAAACCACCACAGTCAGGACAGACAGCTGAAACCATCACAGTCAGGACAGACAGCTGAAACCATCACAGTCAGGACAGACAGCTGAAACCATCACAGTCAGGACAGACAGCTGAAACCATCACAGTCAGGACAGACAGCTGAAACCATCACAGTCAGGACAGACAGATGAAACCATCACAGTCAGGACAGCTGAAACCATCACAGTCAGGACAGACAGCTGAAACCACCACAGTCAGGACAGACAGCTGAAACCACCACAGTCAGGACAGACAGCTGAAACCACCACAGTTAGGACAGACAGCTGAAACCATCACAGTCAGGACAGACAGCTGAAACCATCACAGTCAGGACAGACAGCTGAAACCATCACAGTCAGGACAGACAGCTGAAACCATCACAGTCAGGACAGACAGCTGAAACGATCACAGTCAGGACAGACAGCTGAAACCATCACAGTCAGGACAGACAGCTGAAACCATCACAGTCAGGACAGACAGCTGAAACCACCACAGTCAGGACAGACAGCTGAAACCATCACAGTCGGGACAGACAGCTGAAACCACCACAGTCAGGACAGACAGCTGAAACCATCACAGTCAGGACAGACAGCTGAAACTACCACAGTCAGGACAGATGAAACCACCACAGTCAGGACAGACAGCTGAAACCATCACAGTCAGGACAGATGAAACCATCACAGTCAGGACAGACAGCTGAAACCACCACAGTCAGGACAGACAGCTGAAACCATCACAGTCAGGACAGACAGCTGAAACCACCACAGTCAGGACAGTTGAAACCATCACAGTCAGGACAGCTGAAACCACCACAGTCAGGACAGACAGATGAAACCACCACAGTCAGGACAGACAGCTGAAACCATCACAGTCAGGACAGACAGCTGAAACCATCACAGTCAGGACAGACAGCTGAAACCACCACAGTCAGGACAGACAGCTGAAACCATCACAGTCAGGACAGACAGCTGAAACCATCACAGTCAGGACAGACAGCTGAAACCATCACAGTCACGACAGACAGCTGAAACCATCACAGTCAGGACAGATGAAACCATCACAGTCGGGACAGATGAAACCATCACAGTCGGGACAGACAGCTGAAACCACCACAGTCAGGACAGACAGCTGAAACCATCACAGTCAGGACAGACAGCTGAAACCACCACAGTCAGGACAGACAGCTGAAACCACCACAGTCAGGACAGACAGCTGAAACCACCACAGTCAGGACAGACAGCTGAAACCATCACAGTCAGGACAGACAGCTGAAACCATCACAGTTAGGACAGACAGATGAAACCACCACAGTCAGGACAGATGAAACCACCACAGTCAGGACAGACAGCTGAAACCATCACAGTCAGGACAGACAGCTGAAACCATCACAGTTAGGACAGACAGATGAAACCACCACAGTCAGGACAGATGAAACCACCACAGTCAGGACAGACAGCTGAAACCATCACAGTTAGGACAGACAGATGAAACCACCACAGTCAGGACAGATGAAACCACCACAGTCAGGACAGACAGCTGAAACCATCAAAGTCAGCACAGCTGAAACCACCAGTCAGGACAGACAGCTGAAACCATCACAGTCAGGACAGACAGCTGAAACCACCACAGTCAGGACAGACAGCTGAAACCATCACAGTCAGGACAGACAGCTGAAACCACCACAGTCAGGACAGACAGCTGAAACCACCACAGTCAGGACAGACAGCTGAAACCACCACAGTCAGGACAGACAGCTGAAACCATCACAGTCAGGACAGATGAAACCATCACAGTCAGGACAGACAGCTGAAACCATCACAGTCAGGACAGACAGCTGAAACCACCACAGTCAGGACAGACAGCTGAAACCATCACAGTCAGGACAGACAGCTGAAACCATCACAGTCAGGACAGACAGCTGAACCCATCACAGTCAGGACAGACAGCTGAAACCATCACAGTCAGGACAGACAGCTGAAACCACCACAGTCAGGACAGACAGCTGGAACCATCACAGTCAGGACAGACAGCTGAAACCACCACAGTCAGGACAGACAGCTGAAACCACCACAGTCGGGACAGACAGCTGAAACCACCACAGTCAGGACAGACAGCTCAATACCACCACAGTCGGGACAGATGAAAACATCACAGTCAGGACAGACAGCTGAAACCATCACAGTCAGGACAGCTGAAACCATCACAGTCAGGACAGACAGATGAAACCATCACAGTCAGGACAGACAGCTGAAACCATCACAGTCAGGACAGACAGCTGAAACCATCACAGTCAGGACAGACAGCTGAAACCATCACAGTCAGGACAGATGAAACCACCACAGTCAGGACAGACAGCTGAAACCACCACAGTCAGGACAGACAGCTGAAACCACCACAGTCAGGACAGACAGCTGAAACCATCACAGTCAGGACAGACGGCTGAAACCATCACAGTCAGGACAGATGAAACCACCACAGTCAGGACAGACAGCTGAAACCATCACAGTCAGGACAGATGAAACCACCACAGTCAGGACAGACAGCTGAAACCATCACAGTCAGGACAGACAGCTGAAACCACCACAGTCAGGACAGCTGAAACCATCACAGTCGGGACAGACAGCTGAAACCACCACAGTCAGGACAGACAGCTGAAACCATCACAGTCAGGACAGACAGCTGAAACCACCACAGTCAGGACAGACAGCTGAAACCATCACAGTCAGGACAGACAGCTGAAACCACCACAGTCAGGACAGACAGCTGAAACCATCACAGTCAGGACAGACAGCTGAAACCATCACAGTCAGGACAGACAGCTGAAACCACCACAGTCAGGACAGCTGAAACCATCACAGTCGGGACAGACAGCTGAAACCACCACAGTCAGGACAGACAGCTGAAACCACCACAGTCAGGACAGACAGCTGAAACCATCACAGTCAGGACAGACAGCTGAAACCACCACAGTCAGGACAGACAGCTGAAACCACCACAGTCAGGACAGACAGCTGAAACCATCACAGTCAGGACAGACAGCTGAAACCACCACAGTCGGGACAGACAGCTGAAACCACCACAGTCAGGACAGACAGCTGAAACCACCACAGTCAGGACAGACAGCTGAAACCATCACAGTCAGGACAGACAGCTGAAACCATCACAGTCAGGACAGACAGCTGAAAACATCACAGTCAGGACAGACAGCTGAAACCATCACAGTCAGGACAGATGAAACCACCACAGTCAGGACAGCTGAAACCATGACAGTCAGGACAGACAGCTGAAACCATCACAGTCAGGACAGATGAAACCACCACAGTCAGGACAGATAAAACCACCACAGTCAGGACAGATGAAACCATCACAGTCAGGATAGCTGAAACCATCACAGTCAGGACAGATGAAACCACCACAGTCAGGACAGATGAAACCATCACAGTCAGGACAGCTGAAACCATCACAGTCAGGACAGACAGCTGAAACCATCACAGTCAGGACAGCTGAAACCATCACAGTCAGGACAGACAGCTGAAACCACCACAGTCAGGACAGCTGAAACCACCACAGTCAGGACAGCTGAAACCACCACAGTCAGGACAGACAGCTGGAACCACCACAGTCAGGACAGCTGAAACCATCACAGTCAGGACAGAGAGCTGGAACCACCACAGTCAGGACAGACAGCTGAAACCATCACAGTCAGGACAGACAGCTGAAACCACCACAGTTAGGACAGACAGCTGAAACCACCACAGTCAGGACAGACAGCTGGAACCACCACAGTCAGGACAGCTGAAACCACCACAGTTAGGACAGCTGAAACCATCACAGTCAGGACAGACAGCTGAAACCATCACAGTCAGGACAGACAGCTGAAACCATCACAGTCAGGACAGACAGCTGAAACCATCACAGTCAGGACAGACAGCTGAAACCATCACAGTCAGGACAGACAGCTGAAACCATCACAGTCGGGACAGACAGCTGAAACCACCACAGTCAGGACAGACAGCTGAAACCACCACAGTCAGGACAGACAGATGAAACCACCACAGTCAGGACAGACAGCTGAAACCATCACAGTCAGGACAGACAGCTGAAACCATCACAGTCAGGACAGCTGAAACCATCACAGTCAGGACAGACAGCTGAAACCATCACAGTCAGGACAGACAGCTGAAACCATCACAGTCAGGACAGACAGCTGAAACCACCACAGTCAGGACAGCTGAAACCATCACAGTCGGGACAGACAGCTGAAACCACCACAGTCAGGACAGACAGCTGAAACCACCACAGTCAGGACAGACAGCTGAAACCATCACAGTCAGGACAGACAGCTGAAACCATCACAGTCGGGACAGACAGCTGAAACCATCACAGTCAGGACAGACAGCTGAAACCACCACAGTCAGGACAGACAGCTGAAACCACCACAGTCAGGACAGACAGCTGAAACCACCACAGTCAGGACAGACAGATGAAACCACCACAGTCAGGACAGACAGCTGAAACCATCACAGTCAGGACAGACAGCTGAAACCACCACAGTCAGGACAGACAGATGAAACCACCACAGTCAGGACAGATGAAACCACCACAGTCAGGACAGCTGAAACCATCACAGTCAGGACAGACAGCTGAAACATCACAGTCAGGACAGATGAAACCATCACAGTCAGGACAGCTGAAACCATCACAGTCAGGACAGACAGCTGAAACCATCACAGTCAGGACAGCTGAAACCATCACAGTCAGGACAGATGAAACCACCACAGTCAGGACAGACAGCTGAAACCACCACAGTCAGGACAGCTGAAACCACCACAGTCAGGACAGACAGCTGGAACCACCACAGTCAGGACAGACAGCTGAAACCATCACAGTCAGGACAGACAGCTGAAACCATCACAGTCAGGACAGATGAAACCATCACAGTCAGGACAGACAGCTGAAACCATCACAGTCAGGACAGACAGCTGAAACCACCACAGTTAGGACAGACAGCTGAAACCATCACAGTCAGGACAGCTAAAACCATCACAGTCAGGACAGACAGCTGAAACCACCACAGTCAGGACAGACAGCTGAAACCATCACAGTCAGGACAGCTGAAACCACCACAGTCAGGACAGCTGAAACCATCACAGTCAGGACAGCTGAAACCACCACAGTCAGGACAGACAGCTGAAACCACCACAGTCAGGACAGCTGAAACCATCACAGTCAGGACAGACAGCTGAAACCACCACAGTCAGGACAGACATCTGAAACCACCACAGTCAGGACAGACAGCTGAAACCATCACAGTCAGGACAGACAGCTAAAACCATCACAGTCAGGACAGACAGCTGAAACCACCACAGTCAGGACAGCTGAAACCATCACAGTCAGGACAGACAGCTGAAACCATCACAGTCAGGACAGACAGCTGAAACCATCACAGTCAGGACAGCTGAAACCACCACAGTCAGGACAGACAGCTGAAACCATCACAGTCAGGACAGACAGCTGAAACCATCACAGTCAGGACAGATGAAACCATCACAGTCAGGACAGACAGCTGAAACCATCACAGTCAGGACAGACAGCTGAAACCACCACAGTCAGGACAGCTGAAGCTACTATGCTACTATGCACTCAAGAGACAGTAGCACTCATGTTCAACACTGTTTGACAATGTTACTGACCCTTAGCTGCCAGAGTTGTACCCTTCCCTTCCTGCTGACTTGTTACAGAACTTGTAAGTCACTTTGGATAAAAGTGTCTGCTAAATGACTAAATGTGATCAATGAGACAGTTAATAAAGAGTCATTACCAGAAGTCACTTGGCCATCCAGGTTGGTTGCCGGTATCCTTGTGCACCCTGGGTGACATGTGACATGTGACGGCCGCCTGGTGAGGGTTCTCATTGGACAGAAATCTTGGCTGTTCATTGGCTGTAATCCAGTTGTTATCTCTAGCCTCTGTCAGGATGTCCATCAGTTCTCTCTTGAGGGTTCAGTGTAAGGGGTTGGGGAAGAAAAGTGTTGTTTCATTGACTGAATGCTTCTTGTACAATATTCATCTTTATTCCAAAACACTATAGCCCCCCCACCCCCCACCCCCCTTTGTGGGCCTTTTATTTTTATTCATTTTATTTACCTTTATTTAACCAGTCAGGTCAATTAACTCAATCGGGGCCAACCACGTAATATTACGTGTTTGCCCGACAACCGTTGGGTGCCAGCCATGTAATATTACGTTTTTGGTTCGTTTATATATATTTTTTTTTATATATTAATATCCTATTCACTGTCACAGAGCTGTATTTTGCCTGGAAAAGGCATATTGGGAGTCCGAAGGTGCAGTACCGGCCAGACCCTGGTAGTGGCGCTGTCTCGAGAATGCAGTAACCCCTGTTGCAGACTAGGTGTCACTCTGAAATCTCTCCGGGCGGACTTTTCTGTTAGCCTGAAGCGAGGACTTCACTCGATCGCATGGAATACTTTTTGGGATGCCGAATTCATTATGCAGTAAAGGATTATGGCTAGAGTTGTTCCGATACCGATACGGGTATCGGAAATGCCGCCGATACTGCCTAAAATGCTGGTATCGGTATCGGCGAGTACACGTAAATTCTAGCCTCCGATCCCATGATGTAATTTATCTCCTGCCGAGTCCTGCGGAGAGTGAGGATTATAAAATGAACATGTTTTAAAGTGTGATGCTGTGTCATTTTAACAGCAGATACACTTTCTTAAATTCCATTGTCCCCGACAGTGCGGTGTGACGGGGAGCTCGGACGGGAATCGGGATGTGTTTGGCTGGTGTTATGATAGCATTAGCTGGAAAGATAGCTAGTTGGAACAACATCCGCTTTTAACGTTACATCAAATCAGATGATCGCCTGTCCTTTCTCCAGGACCTAACACTGTCCGTGACCGTCTATCAACAATAATGCACCCACGGTGAATTGTATTTAAGTTAAGTAGCTACGGACTAGCGTTAGCTGACTATTACTAACGTTATCTTAATGGCAATGCGGGAAGACGAGCTAGGTCAGTTAGCTTAGCTTGATAACGTTACCGTGTCTAAAGTTGGTGCTATTCACATAATCCAGCAATAATGGCTGCAGACCTGCAAGCAAAGTACAGCAAGTGCCAAAGGATAAGAGTCTGAGGCGGAGTTTCAAAAGAGAATGTTGAATATTTATTTTGCATCAAAAATCACAACATGAACGTTCTATCTGCCACTAGCTTACAGACTGAATAGGGTATATCTGCAGAGCCACTGAGTAGCGAGTGCAACACCGTTTAATGTCCGTGTGGATCATTGGAGTAGGGTATATCTGCAGTGCTGCAGCACATACTCATTGATTAATGATACTAATACAAATCTATACAATCACCTGTTGTTGAATAAATACTATACGTTCTAGTTATTACTAAAAAACAGTATAACAGTATCTGGAAAAAAAAAAAAAAAGGTATAATTTAT
>NC_140167.1:3264346-3348171 GCF_963971535.1 Notolepis coatsorum | reverse complement strand
AGTGAGTGACCTCTACTGGTGACTTTGTGAACATCATACACACTTTTTTCTTGGTGTTAAGTGAAAGACATGCTTTTGTTAGCCAGTCTTGAATGAGACATGAGACATCAGTGAATGAGATTCACGTTTCCTCCCAACCGCGAGTAGAAATGGAGAATGCAAAAAAAGAAAGGGTGGAGCTGAAAAAGCTAGAATTAAAAAACTAAAATTGCTAGTAAAAGACGCAGAACAATGTTCTAAAATTACAGACATGTTTAGTAGAGGAAGGGCTGGCGTTAGACTTAGAGTAGCTGCTGCTGCTAATGATGATGAAGTTCAAGTGGAAGGAACCAACAGTAACATGACAGGTGCGTGCAGTAGCCTAGTGCATATTCTACTGTTGGTATCTGCCGGTTCATGAGGGCTAGCTAGCCTATACTAGCTCTTGCAGTGATTTCAGTCATTCTATTACAAGACAATGTGCTTTCCTTATTCCTGATTCCTTACAGCACGTGGACGTAAATAGTCGTGACTCGTGACGTTTTTTCTCTGACTAAAAGTTTAGTTAGCAATGTTAGGACTAGTGCTAACCTAGAGAGCCAATCAGAACCTAGGACGGGCTGCAAATTAATCGGCTACTAATATTATAATAGTAAATACTCAAATAAAATACTATTATGTTCCCTTCCAAATTTTCATGTTGATATAATATTGGTAATCTAATTGATTGAATTGATTAGTTGCCATTTTACATGCTTAAATAAGATGTACCTTAGAATTCCCAACTGTTAGCCATGTTCTCGATCTGTATATGATTAGTCTCATCTACATGTTTGTAAATAACCACAGCTAACTAGCTTAAGATAACAACTAGGTCAACTACTACCCCGTAGTTAAACAAATGTGATTGCATATAACAGCTAACTGCTACAGCTAAGTTGGTAGTTAGCCTATTCCATTCATGTTGAATGTATTTATGAAGGTTGTTGATGGTGGTTGGCGCTGATTAGCAGACATGATTCTGTCAGTCTGCCACAGGGCAGCTGTGTTTGCTGATGGTGCTCACGACCACCAGTAGCGTATGACTGTGTGAGTGTGAATGCTTGATGGTTTCTGTGAAGCGCTTTGTGGAACAATGCTGATACAGTTAAGAATGAGTAATTCGCTTTTGGTTTTTAAGAAAATGCTTTGTAAAGCTATTTTTGAAAACTACAAGGGTGAATAATACTGTTTTTTTTTTGCTATTTTCTTTTAGAATACTGTTTTGGCGTCTTAATTTCTGTAATTTTTGTTAAGAATATAGGACAGGCATATATAAGCATTATGCTTCAGTCTGTACCTTTTCAGTCACTGTAAAATCAAATATTGTTAAATGATGGTGTATATTGTATTGTGTGAGATGATGACTGAATAAACTACTACTACTACTACTACTACTACTACGGGTGTTTTCAAAAGGCTGAAAAACGCTGTATGAATTCAAGCCATTATTATTGATTGCTGATGTTCTTCTTATGCAGTTGACTCTGAGGAAAGAGAGAACGCCCAGTCCAGCACAACTGACCCTGAGGGGAGAGAGAGCGCCCAGTCCAGCACAGCTGACCCTGAGGGAGAGAGAGCCCAGTCCAGACAGACAGACAGACAGACAGACAGACAGACAGACAGACAGACAGACAGACAGAGAGAGATAGAGAGAGAGAGAGAGAGAGAGAGAGAGAGAGAGAGAGAGAGAGAGAGAGAGAGAGAGAGAGAGAGAGATCTTGGAATGGGTGTCTGGGAGGAAGTGGGGGGTCTTTCGATGTTGATTAAACGGCAAGCAACTAATGTCATGAGTGCCAAATTAAAGGACAATAAATCCAATCTAACTGAAATTGTGTAGCACACAGACCTTTCTATTAGGGATGCTCGATATTGGCTTTTTTACCTATACCGATATTGTCCAATTATTTCCGATACCGATATCAACCGATACCGATATATGCAGGGTTTCCCGCCCAAAAAATGGAATAATTTCAGGTAATTAACATTACATATCTCTTGTTGTGGAATTAACACAACATTATGCATACTTTTGACAATAAATAAAATCAGAATTTGTTCTTACTTGCTTGCCTGGGTAAATAAAGGTTATAGAAATGTAAAAAAAAAATTATTTTTTTTAAAACCGATACCGATATTTTCCGATATCACATTTTAATGCCGATATCGGCCGATAATATCGGTAGGCAGATAATATCGGACATCCTACTTTCTATGGATCAAAACCTCAATATTATTATGGTGTAGTTAATACTTCATGTATCCTTAATCCCTAGGCTAATGAGGCACTAAGATGTTAGTAAAAAAAAATTAAATATGCCAATGACAGGAAGTAACGGTATATGTATGTGTGTGTCTGTGTGTGTGTGTGTGTGTGTGCACTGTGCATGAGTGCACATCTAGGGGTGGTGTGTCGATTTGGTCTCCCTGATTTTGACTCCTTAGCCACAGCCTTGGGTTGTTTAATAGTGGACAAGTGTTTCATAACGGCCGTTGTGTGGGCCGGTTTCGGGGCCGGTGCGTGGGCCGGTGTGTGGGCTGGTGCGTCTGAATGTCCCGGGCTGAATTTGTGTCCCAGTCCGCCACTGTCCACAGCCAATGTTTTACAAAGTGCAGCCTCCCTGAAAGATCCATCATCACCACTAGCTACATGTATCCTGTACCCACACATTGACATAACTAGAGAAAATGGGGGGGGGGGGCACGGACAATAATAGCCAAGTGTAGGATTTGCATGCCTACCATAACCCTTTCACTACTACACTACAGAATGATAACCTTTTAACCTCTTAAGCCTGATGGGTCCGGTACCGGACCCAAAATGACATCACGCCGACTCTATGAATTAATGTTGCATTTTTTGTTTCTCAAATGTAGCCAAGAGTAAAGACACCAACCCTGTCAAAACAGCAGTCAAAGTGTATATTTTCAGCAATACTTTTGTTTACCAATAGGTTAAAGTGTTATTAGTGAAATATGAGTTTTGGAAATCTAGTCGGAGACAGGCGAATATCGACGCTAGGAAATGTGCGCCGCCATTTTGTTTGTAGTCATATGAGGAGAGGAGACCCAGGGCTTTCGATGGCCTTTTGAATTTCGAAAAACTACACTACCCAGCTCAAGCCAGCTCCTGTCAATCATATGACTTGTGGATTTACTTTTTTCTTTATCTTATTTTTCGGGATTATCTCCCACAAACCTGAACGTTATTGGCATAAAATAATTACTTAACCGTCTGTAGTGTGGTAGTGAAAGGTTAACCGTCTGTAGTGTGGTAGTGAAAGGGTTAACCGTCTGTAGTGTGGTAGTGAAAGGTTAACCTTCTGTAGTGTGGTAGTGAAAGGTTAACCTTCTGTAGTGTGGTAGTGAAATGGTTAACCTTCTGTAGTGTGGTAGTGAAATGGTTAACCTTCTGTAGTGTGGTAGTGAAAGCATGAACCCTTTGCAGTGTGGTAGTGAAAGGGTTAACGTCCCAAAAGGAATCCCTAACTCTCTCCAGGTTCCCTTCACGGTCCTCCCTGCCTCGACCACAACAAACCGTCACTTCATTACTCCTGTGATCATGTCATATAGTTCTGTGTTAAAATACATATTCTATGTCTTACAGCCTTGACTAGTTAATATAGGGTTAACTAGTACAGGGGTTCCAAAGTGGGGGTCGTGAGCCGCCGCGGGGGGGTCACCAGATGATACAAAAAAAAGAATATAATATATTTTTCAGGCCACTGAACTTAGAAGCAGGCCAGGCCAGTGTTTCTAGTTGCAGCAGCGCAATAGTTAGATAACCTAGATGGGGAACAACCAGGAGATCACTGCAGTTGGAGAACTCTCTACTAAAACCACACTCGTGTCTCTCTCTCTCTCTCTCTCTCTCTCTCTCTCTCTCTCTCTCTCTCTCTCTCTCTCTCTCTCTCTCTCTCTCTCTCTCTCTCTCTCTTCTCTCTCTCTCTCTCTCTCTCTCTCTCTCTCTCTCTCTCTCTCTCTTGCTCTCACACACACACAAAGGGAGCCGCATGTGATTGGTGGAGGTGGGACCCTTACAAAAAACAAAAAATCCATCAAAATCAGTGTTGTTGCTAATCATTGACACATGCTAGCCTGTAATAATCCCCCCCAGACAAATCTACTTTGCATTTGATATATTGCAAATATATGCCATCACACACACTGGCATTTAAAGGGTTAGTTAGAATTATAAAATGAATATGTGGTGTTATGATCAGGGCTGAAGTTTAATAAAAGATTGTATTTTTTTCAATCTGACATTACAAAAAAACAGAAAATCCATCAAAATCAGTGTTGTTGATAATCATACATATGCTAGCCTGTTTTTTTTTTTTTTTTACTTTGACCAGTCAGCTGGTTCTTTTAGCGTTTATCGCTTTTTTCTGGTCAAGCACGACCGACAGAAACAGGTTGAATGGGGTATAGATCGGGGGAAAGACACTCTGAGAAAATACGGCGAGTCCGGGAGTCGAACTCGTGTACCCCAGATCCGTGACTCGCACGGTTGTCCCCGACGCCGAAATAGCGTCCGAGGTACGCGGTGAGCTACTGGAGCTCCTTTGCTAGCCTGTTTTTTAACAATAATTTGTGATGCCATCACAAACACTGGCATTTAAAGGGTACAAATAAAAAAAAATCCTGCACCAGAATGCAGGAAATAAAGTCTTTGTAACAAAAAAAAATCCTGGTGGGGGACCCCCAGACCCCCTGCTTAAAAAGTGGCCTGACTGGGGCTATATTTTGCACTATATTTCCTGGCCTGAATGATTTCCCCAGTCCGGCCCTGGTTAAAATTATTAGTGTGTGTGCGTTTGAACGTTTGCATGTTTCAACCATACATTTCCATTTATAAAAAAATATTATAATTATAATTTATAAAAATAAAAAAATAAAAATTACCTCCTATAATAGTGGGGGTCGCGGCTCTCTGACACAGTTATTTGGGGGTCGTGGCCTGAAAAGTTTGGGAACCCCTGAACTAGCATACAGCTCAGACACTGGCCGACAGTTTTATAACAACGAACAAGGTTTAGGAGATATGACATTTGGCCTATTCTCCAGTTTCTCCAGTTCTTTATGTGAAGACATAACAAAGCCCAGAGAGCCCATCTTTGTTTTCATTTCTCTCACTAGGGCATTTTTTAGTTTACCTTGTCATATCTGGATACGTCATGTCAATCAAGTATTTAATGTAAGTCTGACCAGACCTCTTGGTCACTTTCTGGTCAGACGCTTGTGTGTCTCTGATGATAAATGGATCATTTTCTTTCTATGACCATGGAAACAGATAATAATAAACTATGTTCTATTTTTATACAATTGACTCATTCTGAATTTCCACAGCTTCACTGTTTGGCTCGTTTGAAATATTCCACAACACTCCACAATACACTGACAATACCTTAACCCTTTCACTACCACACGACAGAAGGTTAACCCTTTACTATCACACTACAGGGTAAAGGGTTAACCTTCTGTAGTGTGGTAGTGAAAGGGTTAACCTGCTGTCGTGTGGCAGTGAAAGGGTTGGATTGATTGATTGATTGAAAACTTTATTAACAGATTGCAGAACGTGTACAATACAGTACGGCTCAATACACACAATTGTTAACCGTTTCGGGGCCAACCACGTATACGTTATTGGACTCGTTTTTGCTTTTATTCCATTTTAATATCCTAATCAATGTCACGGAGCTGTATGTACTCAAAAAGTGCAGTACCGGCCAGATCCTGGTATTGGCGCTGTCTCGATAATGCAGTTTCCTTTGTTGCAGACGGGGGGTCACCTTTTTTTCACTCCGGCTTAGCTTTTCTGTTAGCCTGAAGCGAGGGCCTCAACCGATCGCCTGGAATAATCTTATTATTCCAGGCGAATTCAGTATGCAGTAAAGGAATATAGCATCAGCCAATGGACGTATCGATCTACCAGATGGCGATCAAAATAACTGGGAAATTCTTTTTGGAATCCAACCGGCCACAGGTACGAGCGATTTGACGTCAATTTCAGCCTGATCGGGCCTTGTTCTCATAGCCATCCCCCTGACCAGCGTATGTTGTTGTAATAACGAATGCCGTTATTGGTAATCAATAATCAGAAACGACTTCTCCTGCCCCCCCCCCCTTTCATGCATTCATGGTGGACCATGATACCGATCATATGCATTTTGATTTTTAACTAGCTTGTGTATTGTGATTTAACGTTATTAGCTTAGCGCCCTATAACTAGCTTTGCAGGAATTACCCTAGACCAATCCGATATAACGTTCATATTCACGACGCTATAAAATGGGAACGTATTGATGAAAAATTTATTTCTTTATGGCATTTTGAAGGGAAGGTTTATACTGTCAATTGACAATGACAATGGACACATAGTAATAATATAAAATATAGATTTAGCTCTACAAACAACCTCACGCACAGTGAAACCTTGTAATGAAAAGCTGGCCTCATAGAGTGAGACTAGACAGGCCCCAATGGCCCCCGAATGTGGTAAGGGAATGCAGACCAGAGAAAGACTTTCGTCTCGTTTACATCAGGGTCCCCCATTTTCAACCCATAATGACATTAATGACATACGCAACATACAGATATATATCCGTTAGGAATCCAGGTAAGAATGTTGAGTTCAAGTGTGGCATGGAAGAAGGAGACGGAGAGGGTGCTGCTCTTCTCGAATACGTGTTATTTTATTATCAGAACCACTTTGAGCGACAACATTACTTGACAAGGTAAAGCAGGTAATAGTAATACAAGGAAAGATACTGAGATAAACAACTTAATGAAGCAATAAGAGAAAAGGGAGGTGAGAGATCCGACTTCTCGACCTTAAAGCAAGGATAACTTTAAATCATGATAACGGGCGAGAGATCAGACTTCTGCCCGTGGACGGCTGTTCCCAGTAACACTGCTGAAGAACCGACAGGGAGAGAGGGGCAGAGTATTACTATAAAGGCCTCAGTGCAGCCGGCAGACCCAATCAGCACCAGTGACACAAAACACAGGCAGGTGACAACAATCAGGGATAATTACAGAGACAGCAGGTGACAACAATCAGGATAATTACAGAGACAGAGTGAGAATTCCAGGATGGCAGCAGAAGAGCTACCAATCCTGAATAGTTTTCAAGTTTCAAGTTTCAAGTTTCAAGTTTCTTTAATAGTTGTCATACAGAAGTACAGAATACTTTTGTACAAAATGCTTCTTACTGTTGCGCTCCAGAGACTGTGCATGACAAGATAAGTATGAAATAAAAACATAGTAAAAATTAGAAGTAAAAAAAGAGGTCACAGTGTTCAGTTTAGACATATGTACAATGTTCGTAGACGTAGTTACCATACAATATACAATACTGTGCAGTGTACTAATATACAATACTATATAGTGCAAGGCATAAATGGACGAGGTGCAGTTTAGGTACAATTCACAGTAGGTGTACGAGTTGTAGTGCAAATCTTTTATCAATAAATATAAAGTGTAAGTGTGTTTGTGTGATCTAAAGTGTGGAGAGTGGGTGCTGCAGTGTGTTGTTTGTTTGAGTGAGTGTGTGCGTGTGGGTGTGTGTGCTGTGTGCATTTGATGGTTGTTGCATAGTGATTATTGTTCGTTTAGCGATTATTGTTCGTTTAGCAGCCTGATGGCCTGGGGATAGAAGCTCCTTCTGAGTCTTTCTGTGCTCGCCATAAGACTCCGGTATCGCTTGCCTGACGGCAGCAGTTCAAAGAGGCAGTTGTTCGGGTGGCTCGAGTCCTTAATAATTCTCTTAGCCTTCCCCTTGCACCGCTTGTTGTAAATGTTCTGGAGGGTGGGAAGCCCCCCTCTAATTGTGCGTTCGGCTGAACGTGTCACTCTTTGTAGTCTGCTACGGTCTTGTGCAGTGCTATTCCCAAACCAGGAGGTGATGTTGCCGGTCAGGATGCTCTCTATTGTACATGAGTAGAAGTTCCTAAGGATCTTCTGACTGACTTGGAACTTCCTTAGGCGCCTGAGGAAGTAGAGGCGTTGTCGTGCCTTCTTCACAACACTGTCAATGTGTGTGGAGGGAGAGAAAGCCCAGACGTTACATAATATATCATGACATTTCTGACATACAGGTATACAAGTACGGTTAACCTTCCGTATTGTCGCAGTGAAAGGGTTAACCGTTTGGATAGTGGCGTCATTTCAGTAAAAGCCAAGGTATGGCAATTAGGGAGGGGGGGGGGTGAAGGGGGTGTTTCCCCCCCTTAGTGGATTTCTTTGGGTCAAATCAGTTGCGCAATAGTCACTTTTGGTGAGTTGTTTCTATACAATTCACTTATATGACATTTAGGTATGACACAGGACTACACACGCATTTTTTGTATAGAAATGTGTCAACAGACTAAAGCAGGGAACCACAATATTTTGCATACGAATTATGCAGAATGTAATATCATAACTGTCTATTACTTTTCTTGCAATTTAGCCAATTTTCCTTAGGTACGGTTTTGAGGTGTGTGTTCAACAGAATGTAGTATCAAAAACACATTTACAAAAAGTATGGGTTACTGAATGCTGAACTGCACTATTATAATCACTAAGCCAGACCTTACCTGTGTCCCTGTATCACTTGTCTCTGCTGCCCTTTGATTAAAAAACGTCCCTATGTCCATTTTTTCTTTTTTTTGGGCATATTTCAGTTAGTCACAGTAAAAGTCACCTAGTAAAAGTGAGATAATTGACAATATCAAAACATGCTAGGGCTGTACCGAATAGTTCGAAGCTTCGTTCATAATGTTGACATTCGAATTCTAAATCAACATACAAAAAATTGTAATTATAAAAAAAAAAAAAAATTTGCCATACCAAAATGACGCCCCTGCATTTGGTTAGTGCAGCAGTGAAATAGCGACGCCTTCCCGAGCGCAGATACACGTTCCCCCCTGTGACACACAGGAGTGTTGATGTATGAAGGGACAGGGACCGGTGCGACTCACCGCGTCGGCCACACCGTTACACTGTCACCTGCATCTCCTCCCCCCCTCCTCACCGCGTCGGCCACACCGTTACACTGTCACCTGCATCTCCTCCCCCCCTCCTCACCGCGTCGGCCACACCGTTACACTGTCACCTGCATCTCCTCCCCCCCTCCTCACGACACACGAGAGCGCTGCGCCGCTCGGGAGAAACCAACACCGTCGGGAGAGAGGGGGGTGTTTGGTGTGACTCTACGAGGGGGCGTGATCTATCTATGACATAATTCGAAAGAATATACGCCCGGTGATATAAAATGATCACAACGTGATATTATAAAAACAACAATAGTTGTTGATAGAATTTTTTTTAAATAAAATACAAAGAATCTAGATGTAAAAGGTCTGGTGGGGGGGGGGCGTGTCCCCTCTGGTGTGAATGGGCATGTGGCTCCCCTGGCTCCTGACTCCGTCCACATGGTACAACACGCCCCCCCCCCCCCGTGTAAAGCTGGGGTCCTAAGACCTGCCTTTTTTTTTATAAATTTTTTTTTTATCTTTTTATTAGTTACTTCCACAAGGATACAAGTAGCTAACGAAAATAAAATCGAATAATTTTTTTTTACAAATCAAATAAGATATACCTGCTTTTTTTCAAAAAAAGATTTATTATCTTTTTATTAGTTACTTCCACAAGGATACAAGTAGCTAACGAAAATAAAATCAAATAAAAGAAAATTTACAAATCAAATAAGATATGATCAAATAGAACATCCATGGTCACACACCACATCTCAGCACAGGACACCGAGGCTGGTGGACAGTCAGAGGTCCATGAGGGAAAGACGTCCTCCTTGTGGTGACAGTGGCTCGGGATTGGTTGATTGATTGATTGATTGATTGATTGATTGATTGATTGATTGATTGATTGATTGATTGATTGATTGATTGATTGATTGATTGATTGAAAATGTTATGAACAGATTGTAGAATGGGTACAATACAGTACGGCTCAAGACACACACAATTGACATTTATGACATACATGACATACAGATATACAGTTCTGTTTAAGAGACAATAAAATATATACATTCGAAGGGGGAACAAACTGTACATTGGCGGGGGTCGGGAGGTAGAGCAGTCGTCTGGTAATCCGGGAAGTTCCGTGTCGAAGGGTCCTTGAGCAAGACACTTAACCCCTAATTGCTCCTGATGAGCAGGTTGGCAGCACCTGGCACGGTCGCCTCCGCCCGTTGGTGTGTGGGTGAACGGGTCAAATGTGAGAAACAAAAATTGTAAAGCGCTTTGGATAAAAAGCGCTATTATGAATGCAGCCATTTACCATTTACCTTGTTCTTCAGAGTATAATGTAACCCTTTCACTGTGACAATACGGAAGGTTAACCCTTTCACTGTCACACGACAAAGGGTTAACCCTTTCACTACCACACTACAGTTAACCGTCTGTAGTGTGATAGTAAAGGGTTAACCTTCTGTAGTGTGGTAGTGAAAGGGTTAAGGTATTGTCAGTGTATTGTGGAGTGTTGTGGAATATTTCAAACGAGCCAAACAGTGAAGCTGTGGAAATTCAGAATGAGTCAATTGTATAAAAATAGAACATAGTTTATTATTATCTGTTTCCATGGCCATAGAAAGAAAATGATCAGTTTATCATCAGAGACACACAAGCGTCTGACCAGAAAGTGACCAAGAGGTCTGGTCAAACTTAACATTAAATACTTGATTGACATGACGTACATAAGATGCCCAGATATGACAAGAAAGGTAAACAAAAAATGCACGCTGTTCCAGCTGCAAAGTGTCCTGGAGGATCTGTTTAAAGAGCTCAAGTGTTGGAGGTCTTTGTTGGTTCCAGTTGAGCAGGATAATCTTCTTCTTTTTTTTTTTTTTTAGCTCTATATGATATTATATCCCAATTCTCTTCACAGATACGGGATCTAATGTCTCGTCTTATTCAGTACCAATGAGATACTGTACAGGTGTCTAATCATGTCCAACGGCATTTTCAAGACTTTATAGCAGTCAAGTCATGAATGTTTTCGTTTTCTACATTCCCAGAAAATGGGTAATGATGACCCTAAACAAGTCTTACAACGATGGCATCTGGGGGGGTGAGTCAGGGGGTGCATCTTACTTACAGGAACACACCAACATTTTGGGAAATGTTGAGACAAGAAGATAGAGACCAGTCTCCTCTCTGTGCGTTCAGTAGAACGTTATCTGGCTGCACGTTAGCCTAGCTTAGCACAATGAATGGAAGCGGACATGGCTGGTTAGCCTAGGCATTGTCCAACTAACACCTCTCCCGAAGGCTAACCGGCCATGTCCGCTTCCATTCATTGTGCTAAGCTAGGCTAACGTGTTCCTTTAAACGGACCGGGTACATTCCGTGCATGAACTTGTAATTCTGTTCAGTTATCTTAACACAGGACAATGAGGTAAAGACATTTTGACATATACTGTCCCACTGTTCATCGTTAAAATCACAATTCAGGACTTTCTGCCAGACATACTTAAGACCTTCTTCAGCTTGTGACAGAAATTAAAGTCAACCTATTCCAGCTCTGGGACCCGGGTCGATTAATATGTATAATAATAATAACAATAATAATAATAATAATAATAATAATAATAATAATAATAATAATAATAATAATAATAATAATAATAATAATAATAATAATAATAATAATAATAATAATAATAATAATAATCACTTTTCGCAACGCAGAAGACCCGAAAAGAGTTGAAGCTGGAATCATTTTCAATGGGAAACTGATTGCAATGAGTGATCTTCTTTAATGACTGTGTGTGTGTGTGTGTGTGTGTGTGTGTGTGTGTGTGTGTGTGTGTGTGTGTGTGTGTGTGTGTGTGTGTGTGTGTGTGTGTGTGTGTGTGTGTGTGTGTGTGTGTGTGTGTGTGTGTGTGTGTGTGTGTGTGCGTGTGTGTGTGCTGTAC
Organism: Notolepis coatsorum; assembly: GCF_963971535.1. Lineage (NCBI taxonomy): Eukaryota > Metazoa > Chordata > Actinopteri > Aulopiformes > Paralepididae > Notolepis > Notolepis coatsorum. The sequence continues at coordinate 3,336,233 of NC_140167.1, read as the reverse complement.
CTTTGATCTGTACATGGACCAGGCCTTCCGGGACAAGTATATCAAATACCAACCACTGCTCAGTGTGATGGCTGACCTTGGGTATAGGTGTAGATATAGTGTACTTGTGTTCGGAAGTCTTGGCCATGTACACAAATGCACCATGAGCGGTCTGAGAATTGCTGCAATGTCTAAAAGAAAAGCCAAACAAATTGCCAAATATTGCTCTGTCTCAGCTATTATTGGCAGCTTAGCCGCGTGGAGAAGGAGGTGCTATGTGTCCCTTAAGTGTTCAGTGCTGCTTGGCCCCGATACATTTGATTCCCTGTTTATGTAATATAATTTGTGGAACCAAATAAAGTATTAAAATGTGTGTGTGTGTGTGTGTGTGTGTGTGTGTGTGTGTGTGTGTGTGTGTGTGTGTGTGTGTGTGTGTGTGTGTGTGTGTGTGTGTGTGTGTGTGTGTGTGTGTGTGTGTGTGTGCGTGTGTGTGTGTGTGTGTGTGTGTGCGTGTGTGTGTTCATCAGGCTGGAGCAGGAGATTGAGGAACTGGAGACGGGTCCGCCAGCCGACCAGGGCGTGGTCAAAGAAAATGGAGGTACGTTTTGGTACCGTAACCACGGTAACACATGACATAGCGCAGGGAGCCGTCATAGAGACTGCCTGAGGGCGAGCGAGAGCTATAATAATGGCCCCTACCTCTGATCTATCGGTTCTTCTCCTCTCATCCGGCGGTCATTAAAATAATATTTCTTCTCTCTCCCCTCTCTCTCTATTTCTCCCTCTCTCTTTCCCTCTCTCCCCTCTCTCTCCCTCTGTCCCACGCCGCCCCCTGCAGGCGAGAACGGGGTACTGCTACTGATAATGGCCCCTACGCCTGAATGCTTAACCCAAACAGTGCTTGCTTCCGTGTTCCCGTTTTGCGCTCTGATTGGCCACTGATGTTTCTGGTCGCACCAATCGTGTGAATGAATGAATGAAAACTTTATTTAACAGATTGCAGAATGGGTACAATACAGTACGGCTCAATACACACAATTGTTAAGGGGATGCAGACCTGAGAAAGACGTTTGTCTTGTTTCCATCAGGGTCCCCCATTTTCAATTCATATAGACATTTATGACATACACAACATACATGACATTTATGGCATAGGGACATATAGGTATTTAGTACTGATACATTTGTGACATAAACGGTATTCAAATATACAGTACTGTTACCCCTAGAAGATCCTGACAGAGTATATACATATGATGGGGAGGGGACTGTACATTAGGAGGGGGTGGGTGGGTGGGATAGAAATATACATACGGCGGGGAGGGAATATATACATGCGGTGGGGAGGAGACTGTCTATTAGGAGGTGGTGGGGGTTTTGGGCATTTACGGTGGCCAGTTTCGAATTGCAGCCTCCCGTAGGTGCTCTTTAAGAGCGGTTTTGAATGTGGGTAGGGATTCACATTCCTTTACAGCTTTGGGTAGGGCGTTCCACATTGTTGTGGCATAATTGCGAAACGTGTTTATTCCCTTGTTTGAGCCGAATCTGGGTTTAACATGATTTGTGGAGCTCCCTCTGGTGTTGTGGTTGTGGTATTCACTGACCATTGGGAAGTATTTTGACATGTACATGGGTACCTTAGTCGTATAGTGTATCTTGTAGACCAGGCCCATTGCAAGTTGCTGTACTCTGTCGTCTACTCTAAGCCATCCTAGGTTGTCAAAGTGTGCAGGGGTGAGGTGGGTTCTGGGGTTCAGGTCAAGTAGTAGTCTGACCAGTTTGTTTTGTGATGTTTGTAATTTAGTTTTAAGCGCCTTTGAGGTGCTTTGGTACCATGAGGTGCACGCATAGTCGTAGTACCCTTGAATAAGTGCTCCTGCCAGAGTCTTCAGGGTATTCTTGTTTACCAGAGAGGAGATCCGGTACAAGAATCTAGTTCGTTGGTTGACTTTTTTTATTACATTGGATGCCATTTTGTCACAGGAAAGATTTGCCTCTAGGATGGAACCCAGGTAGGTAATTTCGTCTTTCGTGTGACGGCAAGTTCTTTCCCCGGTTAAGCTTAGGCGACTCTTTCGAAGTTGGTTAAGGTTAGAGTTTGTCTTAGAGCAGGGCGATAGAACGGTTAGGGTTAGGGTTAGGGTTTGCTGCTGGTCGAGGCGGAAATGGGCGCGTCACGCGATTGGGCGCACATGTCACATGACCAGAAACGTCAGTGGCCAATCAGATTCGCAAAAACGCATGAACCGTTTGGGTTAAGCATAGACGCGGCCCCTACCTCTGATCTATCGGTTCTTCCCCCCCCCCCCTCCGCCGGGCATTAACAGAGTATTTCTTCTCTCTCCCCTCTCTCTCTCTCTCTATTTCTCCCTCTCTCTTTCCCTCTCTCCCGTTTCTCTCTCCCTCTCTCTGTCGCACGCCGCCCTCTGCAGGCGAGAACGGGGTACTGCGCGCCTGCGGCCAGACGCCCAGGCGGGGGGAGGCGGTGGCGGGCATCGAGGCCAAGCTGGTGGGGCCGAGCCCGGACAAGGCCAGCGCCGACAACCCCGTCACCCTGGTGTTCATGGGCTACCAGACGGTAGACGGCGGGCAGCAGCAGGAGGGCAACGGAGGGCCGCCGGGTGGCACGGAGGGGGGCGGCGACGGCAGCGTCAAGGCCGAGTTCGTGGTCATCGAGGACGGGGAGGGCAAGGCGGGAGGAGAGGGGGGCGGGGCCGCGGAGGACCAGGGGCCGTCCAACGGCAGCGTGGCGGAGAAGGAGAAGGCCAGCGGGGGGGGAGGGGAGGAGGGAGAGAAGGCAAAGAAACAGACCTGCAAGTGCTGTGTGGTCATGTGAGCGTGTGTGTGTGTGTGTACGTGTACGTGTGTGTGTGTGTGTGTGTGTGTGTGTGTGTGTGTGTGTGTGTGTGTGTGTGTGTGTGTGTGTGTGTGTGTGTGTGTGTGTGTGTGTGTGTGTGTGTGTGTGTGTGTGTGTGTGTGTGTGCATGAGTGTGTGGCTGAGTGGGAATGAGTGTATCAGAGGACTGGAGAAAATCAACAATAACAACAACCGCAGTAACAACAGCAACAACAACAGCAACAATAACAACAATTACAACAACAATAATAATAATAACAACAATTGCAACAACAACAACAATACAGTTTCACTATCAAGATATCAACAATGAAAGCCTCTCCAGCCACAAACAGCAACAACAACCATAACAACAACAACAACAGCGACGACGACAACAACAACAACAACCACAAAGACTCAGAAGTGCAGTGTACTCCAACTCTGTGTACTTTCTCTGATATGTATTTTACTTTTGATTTCTATTGATATTTTTCTATATTTTTCTTGTCTTGGCATTTATATTGTATTCAGTATATGTATATCTTTATTATGGACTGTGTACTGTAAGTTCATTGTTATTATTGTTGGAAGGAGAACAAAAAAAGAAAAAGAAAAACAATGTAATAGCTCTCTGGATTGTACCGCTCTACCCGATGGGGATATCTGGACGTTTCAAATCATTACTTTAGTCAAAGACTACAAAATATGAAGGACACAGATATACTATATATATATATATATATCTGTGTGGGCCTGTCGGATATATTCATCGGTCAATTTCATATTGCAATATTGTCTAAGATATTATTTTAAATAGTATTTTAATATATTGATATCGCAATTATGTTTTATACAATGTATTTATTGTTTATGGTTCTCTTCATCTCCAACCGTTGTTTGCATGTAAAGCTCGTAAGAAGCACGACCACCACGTTCAAGTTACAATCATGTTACAATCACGCTTTCCTCCGACTCGCGCGCTCACATCGCCCGCGGGTCACGATGTCAGTCTCACACACACGATTAGCAGCGATAGAGAGGTATCACACGTGAATGATAGAAAAAAAAATATATATATAAAAGAATAGAGACACATTGCGCAGAATAGAGGTCACAGGTCTTTTTTTACAAACTCACGTCCGCTTCTCACACATATACACCACGTGCAAAACATGTAAGTCACCGCATTTTCTATTAGGAAGGAGGGAAAAAAGGACATGTTTATGTTGAATATAAGAGTCACGTCGAGCCATTGTAGTGCTTTAGAGATAACTTAAATTACTTTTCCTTCCTGTCAGCAGTTAACGTCGATGTGAAATATCTTACAGTACAGTAGCACTGCATGAAGCCTTTTGCAGCTCATTATGACTGTCTTGTCACCGTCAGGTCTCTCTATCTCTCTCTCTCTCTCTCTCTCTCTCTCTCTCTGTATATCACTTTTCATTATTGAATGTAAGGTCGGGGGTTAAATTGGGATTCGCCCTCCCGAGCTCGACCCCTTTTCTTTATGAACCAAATAAAAATACCTGTTAACTAGCGTTGTCACTGTGTGCGCCGCTCGAGTTTAACCCCCGACTGCTTCTGACCTGGGCAAAATACAAAATGGATTTCAAACTGGGGGGGGGGGGGCACACTTTTGGAGCGTTTAACCCTGTGAGGCCCTCGGTGGCAAAGTTACACAACACATCACTTTTAGCTTTTAGCTATGTAAAAAGAAAAGTCTGTAAATGTTTTTTTTTTGTGTTTAGTATTTTATCACATTTATTTATTTATTTATTTATTTATTTCAAAGGGCTCCTATTCAGCCTCACAATGCTATTGGATAGTAAATGTGTTCGCAGGTCCCACATTCTGGCCTCTGAAGTTGCTAATGTCAATTGATTTTGGGCCTCACAGGGTTAAAAAAAATAAAAAATGATGATGCTCTCATACAGGAGTGCTTAAATTATTTTAGCCCACGGCCAGAATTAGAGAAATGTATTTTTCCTTCAGTGACCTATAGAGTTGGCAGTTGCTTGTATATAGTGGACCATCACAACAAATATTAGACGGCCCTTCCGAAAATAGACTTTCCGGACTAATACAATAACAGATGAAGCGTCTCGCTGTGTGCAGTTCTTGTCATGGTGTGTACAGGTTACCCCGGCTTGTGACCTAACCACCACCACACACAACCATAACTAACAATCGGTGGGAACCACCACCGAGCAGCCTGGTTGTTCGGTGACCCGACAGAAGTAGATCTAAGAAACCCTGCTCCACCCCCCACTTGATGAAACCGTTCCAAGTGGTTAGTAAGATAAATCAAGTGCACCTAAAGCAGTTCAAACACACACAAAAAATTATATACCGTATATTGCCCAGGACTGTTCAGCAGCCAGACAATAGACCACCACCGCAAAACAGTTCCGGTATTCTGAAATCATGGGAGAGAGAGCCGGGGGGGGGGGGGGGGGGGGGGAGAAAATGAATGAATGTGGGTGAGACATTAAAAGTGGTTGTAGGTAGACATGATCCAATAGACTTTTATACGCCGGAATCTCCTGAACACGGAGAGGCCGATCCCAAGTCGATCGGCACTTTCTTGGACTATGGATTATGCGAGGAAACTATAAAAGAAGGAAGGGTCGTCAGTCGTCACGTCACCGTGTAGCAGCATCACGTGAGCTTTCAGTTCGGCCCACATTGAGTTGAATGGGATCATCGTCTCCTCGTGTTTTTTTTTCAAACAGGTTGTCATCACCTCTGATGTCAGAATCATCTGCAATGTGTTGCCTTGTTAACCCTTTCACTGCCACACGACAGCCGGTTAACCCTTTCACTGTGACAATACAGAAGGTTAGCCCTTTACTATCACACAACCGACGGTGATGCTCCATCATTAGCATCATTAGCTCCGCATTTGCGGAGCTAATGATGCTAATGATGGAGCATCGCCGTCGGTTGTGTGATAGTAAAGGGCTAACCTTCTGTCGTGTGGCAGTGAAAGGGTTAACTAGCTAACGTTTGATATATCGGTCGATGTATATTTCCTCAGATAGCTGGTATATTTTAATACAGGCTTCAATAGAACTGTGACGGACACCAAAGTCTGGCACCAAGAAGAGCACAGAACGCCGGTATTCTGACGTGATGACCCTTCCTTCTTGTATAGTCTCCTTGGGATCGTGGTGTTTCATGGGGGGGGGGGGGGGGGGCTCAAGGAGCATCACAGGTGGTTCAGCGCCATCGTTAACATTCTGCGGGGTCCTGCGAGGTCGGTGCTATAACTCAGACTGGTGAGAGGGGTATCATGGGAAGTGTAGTTCACACCTGGACTCTTACTGCCTCCTGCCTACATTTTACAGTATAAGAGTCTTTTTGTGCAACAGAGCCGGCTGCCTTCTCTTATTAACGTCCCTGCTTGCATCCACCACCGAGGAAGAACCAGCTCCTTCTAACACTCCACCACCGAGGAAGAACCAGCTCCTTCTAACACTCCACCACCGAGGAAGAAACGGCTCCTTCTAACACTCCACCACCGAGGAAGAAACGGCTCCTCCTAACACTCCACCACAGAGGAAGAAACGGCTCCTTCTAACACTCCACCACCGAGGAAGAAACGGTTCCTTCTAACACTCCACCACAGAGGAAGAAACAGCTCCTCCTAACACTCCACCACCGAGGAAGAAACAGCTCCTTCTAACACTCCACCACCGAGGAAGAAACGGCTCCTTCTAACACTCCACCACCGAGGAAGAAACAGCTCCTTCTAACACTCCACCACCGAGGAAGAAACAGCTCCTTCTAACACTCCACCACCGAGGAAGAAACGGTTCCTTCTAACACTCCACCACGAGGAAGAAACAGCTCCTTCTAACACTCCACCACCGAGGAAGAAACGGTTCCTTCTAACATTCCACCACAGAGGAAGAAACAGCTCCTTCTAACATTCCACCACCAAGGAAGAAACAGCTCCTTCTAACATTCCACCACCAAGGAAGAAACAGCTCCTTCTAACACTCCACCACCGAGGAAGAAACAGCTCCTTCTAACACTCCACCACCAAGGAAGAAACAGCTCCTTCTAACATTCCACCACCAAGGAAGAAACAGCTCCTTCTAACACTCCACCACAGAGGAAGAAACAGCTCCTTCTAACACTCCACCACCGAGGAAGAAACAGCTCCTTCTAACACTCCACCACAGAGGAAGAAACAGCTCCTTCTAACATTCCACCACCAAGGAAGAAACAGCTCCTTCTAACACTCCACCACCGAGGAAGAAACAGCTCCTTCTAACACTCCACCACAGAGGAAGAAACGGTTCCTTCTAACACTCCACCACAGAGGAAGAAACGGTTCCTTCTAACACTCCACCACGAGGAAGAAACAGCTCCTTCTAACACTCCACCACCGAGGAAGAAACAGCTCCTTCTAACATTCCACCACAGAGGAAGAAACAGCTCCTTCTAACATTCCACCACCAAGGAAGAAACAGCTCCTTCTAACACTCCACCACCGAGGAAGAAACAGCTCCTTCTAGCATTCCACCACAGAGGAAGAAACAGCTCCTTCTAACATTCCACCACCAAGGAAGAAACAGCTCCTTCTAACATTCCACCACCAAGGAAGAAACAGCTCCTTCTAACACTCCACCACCGAGGAAGAAACAGCTCCTTCTAACACTCCACCACCGAGGAAGAAACAGCTCCTTCTAACACTCCACCACCGAGGAAGAAACAGCTCCTTCTAGCACTCCACCACCGAGGAAGAAACAGCTCCTTCTAACACTCCACCACCGAGGAAGAAACAGCTCCTTCTAACACTCCACCACAGAGGAAGAAACAGCTCCTTCTAACACTCCACCACAGAGGAAGAAACGGTTCCTTCTAACACTCCACCACCGAGGAAGAAATAGCTCCTTCTAACACTCTACCACCGAGGAAGAAACAGCTCCTTCTAACACTCCACCACCGAGGAAGAAATAGCTCCTTCTAACACTCCACCACAGAGGAAGAAACAGAGCTCCTTCTAACACTCCACCACCGAGGAAGAAACAGCTCCTCCTAACACTCCACCACCGAGGAAGAAACGGCTCCTTCTAACACTCCACCACAGAGGAAGAAACGGCTCCTTCTAACACTCCACCACCGAGGAAGAAACGGCTCCTTCTAACACTCCACCACCGAGGAAGAAACAGCTCCTTCTAACACTCCACCACCGAGGAAGAAACAGCTCCTTCTAACACTCCACCACCGAGGAAGAAACAGCTCCTTCTAACACTCCACCACCGAGGAAGAAACGGCTCCTTCTAACACTCCACCACCGAGGAAGAAACAGCTCCTTCTAACACTCCACCACCGAGGAAGAAACGGTTCCTTCTAACACTCCACCACGAGGAAGAAACAGCTCCTCACCACCGAGGAAGAAACAGCTCCTTCTAACACTCCACCACCGAGGAAGAAACAGCTCCTTCTAACACTCCACCACCGAGGAAGAAACAGCTCCTTCTAACACTCCACCACCGAGGAAGAAACAGCTCCTCCTAACACTCCACGGCAGGCGTAGCCAGGGCGAAAGCGTTATGCGTTACCATGTTTACAGTAGGTCCACTCCACTGTAATTGGTATGGATTGCGTTTTTGTTCTTTTTGGTTGTTTCTTATATCGACTCATGTTCTTTTTCTATGGCCTCTTCGTGGGGGTGATATATTGTACTTGATGTGTGTATTTAAAAACAAAAAAAATTATGAAAAACGAGATGACTACATCGGTGTGTGTTGTCGGTGCCTTCGCCACGTCCAGTTGGTCGGACTTGTCCACCTGCCATCCCTCTTTAGACCAGCAGGGTTAGTCTGGCTCTGTTGCCGCTGGTTACGGAGACCACCCACTGGACACGTGCTGATCGCCTTCTATACTCTCTCCCAACGGCGCAACCACAACTAGTTCACAGTGATCATCAGTCAATGCGGCCTTTTTTCTAAAATATATACATATAAAATATATTGAATATTATTAACCCTTTCACTGCCACACACTACATATAAGGTTAACCTTTCACTATACCACACCGTCTGTAGTGTGTGGTATAGTGAAAGGGTTAACCTGTAGTGTGGTTGTGAAAGGGTTAACCCTTTGTCGTGTGTGTCAATGAAACTGTATTGTCGCAGTGAAAGGGTTAACCCGTTGGTAGTGTGGTAGGTAGTGAAAGGGTTAGGTCCCTCTGTATTACTGTAAGTGGGGGAAACTCGAAGCTTACACAGATTTGTCTGCAGTAAATCAACATCACGACGCATTTTCAAATCGGCAGGGGTCACGAAACACTTCCTGTGTACACGGAGAAAATGACAAATTATATATATATATTATTTTAACCCTTTCACTGCCACACGACAAAGGGTTTTCAAAGCTTTCCCCGCCGCTGCTTCTGAAGAGGTCCGAGCGTGAGGCGTATAGCGCTTCGATGGGGGGGGGGGGGGGGGGGAACAAAGCCAGCTTTCCTTAACCCTATCACTGCCACACACACGACAGAAGGTTAACCCCTTTACTATCACACGACCGACGGCGATGCTCCATCATTAGCTCCGCGGATTGTGTGATAGTAAAGGGCTAACCTTCTGTATATTGTCACAGTGAAAGGGTTGTCGTGTGGCAGTGAAAGGGTTATTAATGGTTCCTGAAACATTGCCTCTTCAGAGACGCAGGTTTTCTGTCTGATGCCCCCCTGGGAGCACTGAGTCTGTGGGTCTCTGTAGCGGGTGGTGGTGGTGGTGGTGGTGGTGGTGGCCGGACGACCTTGTGTTTTTACAGACCAATGCCTGTTCATCTATTCTGTGGTCGTTCCAAAATGTTTAATCTTGAATAAAACAAACTGTTTGTTTACAGCCAGTCAGGCAAATCTCTGTAGGCTATGTGATTAACTAAACACACACACACACACACGCACACACTGGTCACACTGGTGCATGTACACAGAATCTGTGGCTAATGGTGTGAGTTGTGTTTGCATTAGTTCGTTTCATTCGTTTATTTCATTTATAGTTTATTTATACAGGCCAGGGTAAAAACTAGACATTTCACAATGTACATTTAAACGGGCCTGACTCAGTTACAAACTGTTTTTTCAGCAGGTTCCTGTTCTGCAGCACATGAAACAAAAAACATAACAGAATAGGCAGTTGGACTACATACAAGCATTATAATCGTTGTGGACAGCAAGGACAAACATGCAGTCATAGCAGTCAATACAAAACGACAGTATCGACCAGATTAAGACCTATTATAGGGAAGAGTCGGACCAGTGAGTGCAGATGTTTTCTAGCATCAGATGTTGTTTGTAGGCCTGTTTTGAAGTGTGAGACGGAGGTCATTGCTCTGATGTGCAATGGGATCTTGTTCCAAATGTTGGTGTTTGTGTGGAAGAATGATCTTAGTCCATAATTATTTTTGTAAGTTGCCTAATGGAAAGGGGCAGTAATGCACGGGACTAACGGTACGCCTCACGCGTGTATCACTTCCGCAACGGATTTAGTCGGATTTCGGTTTCCGGGTTCGCCTGATTGGCCGCGACGGCCACGTGACACGCGTGGCATGCCCCGCGGCAGCCCCCGCGGCAGCGAATCAGTCAGAGCAATATTGTCGCGCCCATCTGCTGTTTAATAATATTGTCGCGTTGTGGAAAGCAGGATGAGAGAGCGTAGATTTCAGTGTGTATCATTTAATCATTTAACATTTGAAAGGCATACATTGTGTCATACAGAAGTACAGAATACTTTTATCCGAAATCATATTCATACTAAAATATGGTCTAAACTCTAAAGTATAAGTATGTTTTTATCGATTTCTGCAGCTTTCTCCAGAACTTGATTTATAGCCCCAAATGCATTATATTGATGATCAAATACAGTTTGGTAGAGATCAGTGCCAGATAAAAAATGTCAACTGGAGGTACTTCTAGAAGTTACTACGTGTCATCTGATGTTGACCGGATGGGCGGGGGGTCGTTTATAATTCCGTGGGCAACGTTATATCATTCACCTAGTGTGGGTCATATGATCATCAGAGCAGTTTATATGGAACACGTTAGAAAATAACGCTGGATCTTACCGTATCTTCCTCGCGCCGTTGGACGATCAGCTTGGAGTAGACAGTTTTCGATTATGGGATGTTGATCTAGATGAACCATTTCCAGGTTGTATAATACTATATACGTCCAAATAACATTGTTTATTGAGTTAGGGCGAGCGATTGATTATCCAGTGTGTCGAGATGGAGTCCGGCTAACGATCACGAGTGCTCGCTCGGACGAAATATGGATGAGCACTTCCTGTTTGGCGCGTCACTTCCTGTTGGCCGATCTGCCGATCGGCCACCAGATGGCGCTCTTGAACCGTTAGAGAGTTGAGTGGAGATCAGCAGTATATCTCAGGTCCCCGGAGGAGAAATATGATTTCGATCACAGATTTTTGAAATATTGATATCAAAGACGTGTTACGGCGTCTTCAGCAGAATGAGCATGGCGGGCAATGACGAGTTACAGCGTTTCCGGCGATTAAAGTGTGCAGACCTACAAAGTACAAAGTACAAATCTCGCAGGTCCAACCATTTTAATTAGTATATTTGTTTCTCTGGCCGAACTAACGTTAACGTTATTAATCCTGCGGCCGCACTTTATTTAAAAACAGCCAATCAAATCCCCATCAATGGAAAATGAACCCGCCCATACCCATGCTGATTGGTCCTCGTGCAAGACTAGAAAGCGGGGATCTTTGATTAAACACCTGCTATCAGAAGAATAGACGGTCAGAGTGACGAGCTACAGAAGACGGCCACAAACGATGGTACGAGTGATGAAGAGGACAAAACGGAACATTTCATTGCCCCGGAATAAAAAAAGTTTTTTAGTACATTTAAAAGTAGAAACTTTTTGACTTTTACTCAAGTGTGTTTTTAGGCCAGATACTCTGACTTTTACTTGAGTAAGATTTTGAGACGGTACCCATACTTTCACTTAAGTATAATTTCTGGGTATTCCTGTTTATATCTGCATTTAAACATTATGAATGGTTTTGGATTGTAGTTGAACAGAAGAAATGTGATATCTTGGAACGAACATGCTTATTGGCTCACTGACACCGATGAGGTTAACTACTTGGGTTTCATTCAATACCAAATGTTCTGCATTTTTCAATTGTCGATAGTATTGATAAGATATTCCTTTATTGATCCCCTCTGGGAAATGTGGGTGTCATGGCAGCATGGGGGAGGGGGGGAGGTACAGGTATGGGCAGGGTAATAGTAGGAAGACGTAAATATAGGCAATGAAATTAGATCTGAATATAAAAATATGAGAAGAAGAATAAACAGTGTAAACAATGTAATTCCCTGAATATAAAAACATGATAAAAGTAAACAGTCAAAGGTGCAGATGAGGGTCTGTATGCCCTATCGGTTATATTATATGTTACATTTATATATTATATGTACATATTATACGCTACATACATTTATGAAAGTATAAAATGTCCATACCCAGCCCTACTCATGTGTGAGAGCTGGTTACTGTATTCTGTACTTCTGTATGACAACTATTAAAGAAACTTGTTAGGTAGAGCAGAGGAGAGGGCGTCGGGGCAAAGCAAGGCCTAGGTAAGGAGACGGCAAGAAGAGGACAAAGCAGGAAACCAAAACAGATAGCTTTCAAGCAGTATACACAAGCTGCTGTGGTCTAAAGACTGTGGTCTCTACGCTATCAGACAATGAAATACCAACACTGTTGTTGTACAAAACTAAATCTGTGGTAGATATCAAATAGCTCTGTGCTTGAAAGACATCTCTGACAAGAACAAGTTACAGGTTGAAAAAACCCTAAGCTCGGAACTCGGCAAAATCTGCATATGGCTCGCCGACAACAAACTATCATTACACAGGGGCAAAACAGAGTCCATTCTCTTCGGTTCAAATAACAAACTCAGCAAGACCGACGGCTTCTCAGTTACAGTGGGTGACAATATTGTCACAAGGAAAGATGAAATTACCTACCTGGGTTCCATCCTATGTCATCCAATGTCATAAAAAAAGTCAACCAACGAACTCGATTCTTGTACCGGATCTCCTCTCTGGTAAACAAGAATACCCTGAAGACTCTGGCAGGAGCACTCATTCAAGGGTACTACGACTATGCTTGCACCTCATGGTACCAAAGCACCGCAAAGGCGCTAAAAACCAAATTACAAACATCTCAAAACAAACTAGTCAGACTACTGCTTGACCTTACTCCTAGAACCCACCTCACCCCTGCACACTTTGCCAACCTAGGATGGCTTAGAGTAGACGACAGAGTACAGCAACTTGCAATGGGCCTGGTCTACAAGATACACTACACGACCAAGGTACCCATGTACATGTCAAAATACTTCCCAAAGGTCAGTGAATACCACGATCACAACACCAGAGGGAGCTCCACAAATCATGTTAAACCCAGATTCGGCTCAAACAAGGGACTAAACACGTTTCGCAATTATGCCACATCAATGTGGAACGCCCTACCCAAAGCTGTAAAGGAATGTGAATCACTACCCACCTTCAAAAACACTCTCAAAAAACACCTACGGGAGACTGCAATTCGAAACTGGCCCCTACAAATGTCCTAACCCAGTTGTACAATAAAGACCAAGCATGGCTTTGTCAGTATTCCAATGTACAGTGCCCCCCCCCCCCTACCCAACCCCCCCCCCCCCCCCCACCTCTAATGTACAGCCCCACCCAACCCCACCCCACCTACCCAACCTCCTCCAATGTACAGTTTCTATGTCAAATGTATGTCAGTATTCCAATGTACAGTGTGTCCCCCCCCTACCCAACCCCCCCCCCCCCCAATGTACAGCCCCACCCCACCTACCCAACCTCCTCCAATGCACAGTTTCTATGTCAAATGTATATACACTCTTTTTCTGGATTTTTTTAGTATCACAAACAGTACTGTATTTGCAAATCTATGTCATAAATGTATAGATGTAGCAGTACTGTCTATCTGTATGTCGTGTGTGTCATATGATGAATTGAAAATGGAGGACCCTGATGGAAACAAGACGAAAGTCTTTCTCAGGTCTGCATCCTCTTAACAATTGTATGTATTGAGCTGTACTGTACTGTACCCATTCTGCAATCTGTTAATAAACTTTTCAATCAATCAATCAATAATACAGTTCAGAGGTCCGATGTCGAGCAAGTGCCACTAGAGGGCACACTTGCATTAGTTTGGAAATTAGAAAGTGAGCAGGTGAGAGAGAGAGAGAGAGAGAGAGAGAGGGGGAACGAGAGAGAGAGAGAGAAGGGGAGAGGGGAGAGACAGAGAGAGGGGGAGAGGAAGAGAGAGAGAGAAAGGGGGAGATAGACAGAGAGAGGGGGAGGAGAGAGAGGGGGAGAGAAAGAGGGAGGGGCAGAGAGGGGAGAGAAACAGAGAGAGACACAGGGAGAGGGGGGAGAGAGAAAGAGGGGGAGAGAGAGAGAGAAGAGACAGAGGAGAGAGACACATAAATAGAGGAGAGAGAGTGAGAGACTATAATAGATGCAAGGCATTCATCAGAGAAAGGGCAGGTTGAGACATAATAAGGATAGGAATACATTTAATATAGAACAAAGCCCAGAGCAAAGCATGGAAGTAACAGCATGGTGCTCCATGTGAACGGTGAGAAGAAACGCAGTGCACTCCTCCAATCCAGATATCTGGTTGTGTTGGTCATGCAGGCTCTATACACACGCGCGCACACACACACACACACACACACACACACTGCTACGGTTTGGGTAGGTGTGTTGGACCCGTGGTGCAGTACAGAACAGATACAACGAGAGGCAGATGTTGGTTTTCAAACAAAGCACTACTTCTTTCATTCGATTAATAATGAACACTCATACGATGGCGGATAAACAAAAGGGGAGAAATCTCCCGTCTCCAAAACACACGTTAAATACGCTTCACAATACATAAGGATACTACTAGTCTATACAATAGTCGGGGGGAAATAAAGGGGAGAAGACAAGGTCTCCAAAACACGCTGAGTGGTGAACACGTCAAACGGCGGTGCTGCATATACACAGGATAATTATTCAACAACGAATGCAATCGGCAATCAAAGTGACACGACGACTCAGACACATAGCGAACGAACTTATCCTCCGTGGCAAGGAGCGATAAGGCTTACACATGTAGGTATACTCACGGACAGTTTGGTGATCGACTGACAGGGTTTGTGTGACACAGGGGAGAATATGAAGAGACATTTAACGAGGTACTAATTAGTGTAATTAAGACAGGTAGACATGGCAATTACCCAAAAGGTAACGCTAGAGCAGGGGTGGCCAACCAGTCAGAGACTAAGAGCCACAAAAATTACTGTGGTACCACAAAGAGCCACACCATATAACCAGCGTTTCTCAACCTTTTTTTCAGTCACGGCACCCTTCATGTGTTTATAGGTCCCACCCTCTGAAGTTGCTAATGTCTTTTTTATTTGGGCCTCACAGGGTTAACCTCTTAAGCCGTACGGTACTGGACCGCAAATGACATCACACCATAAGGCCATCTCTACAGAATGTATGAATTAATGTTGCATTGCGCTTTCTTTTCAAATGTAGCCAAGAGTAAAGACCCTAACCGTGTCAAAACAGCAGTCAACGTGTATATTTTCAGCATTACGTTTGTTTACCAATGATTTTAACTGTTATTAGTGAAATATAAGATTATAGAAATCTCAGGGCATTGAGTTGGAAACCGGCGCATATTGGCGGGAGGAAGTGGCACAGCCAAAGGTGAGTGTAGTCTTTTGAAGGAAGAGACCCAGGGCTTTCGATGGACTTTCGAATTCCGAAAAACTACACTACCCAGCTCACGCCAGCCCCTGTCAGTCATCTGACTTCTGGATTTACTTTTTTATTTCTTTTATTTTTCAGGATCATCTCCCACAAACCTGAATGTTATTGCCATAAAAACAGAACGCAGTTAGTTTCTCTACCTTTCTGTGAACGTCTAGCAAAAAACGGCATTGCAATCTGATGAAAAATGGTGGAGAAATTTACATTATAAAAAAGTAACTGTACTTAGAGTAGATTTCATTCACGGTTTTGTGAATCACGCCTGGTGATACTAAATCCAGATTGAACTGCCATTGGAAAGGGGAGATTTGGCCCGATCCATAGATGTGAGACATGGCCATAATAAGGTCATTTATAGGCCTGACATTCTTTCATTTATTTGCATTTATTTTAAATTTGTTGGACCGCAAAGCCATAAATGAAATTTAACTAGGAGGGATGTGAGGACTGTGTGTAACTAGGAGGGATGTGAGGACTGTGTGTAACTAGGAGGGATATGAGGACTGTGTGTAACTAGGAGGGATGTGAGGACTGTGTGTAACTAGGAGGGATATGAGGACTGTGTGTAACTAGGAGGGATATGAGGACTGTGTGTAACTAGGAGGGATATGAGGACTGTGTGTAACTAGGAGGGATATGAGGACTGTGTGTAACTAGGAGGGATGTGAGGACTGTGTGTAACTAGGAGGGATATGAGGACTGTGTGTAACTAGGAGGGATATGAGGACTGTGTGTAACTAGGAGGGATATGAGGACTGTGTGTAACTAGGAGGGATATGAGGACTGTGTGTAACTAGGAGGGATATGAGGACTGTGTGTAACTAGGAGGGATATGAGAACTGTGTGTATGTGTAACTAGGAGGGATATGAGGACTGTGTGTAACTAGGATGGATATGAGGACTGTGTGTAACTAGGAGGGATATGAGGACTGTGTGTAACTAGGAGGGATATGAGGACTGTGTGTATGTGTAACTAGGAGGGATATGAGGACTGTGTGTAACTAGGAGGGATATGAGGACTGTGTGTAACTAGGAGGGATATGAGGACTGTGTGTAACTAGGAGGGATATGAGGACTGTGTGTAACTAGGAGGGATATCAGGCTGCTAAACGAACAATGAATGAACACTACACAACAACAACCACCAAACGCACATAGCACACACATCCACACGCACACACTCACTTTAAACAAACACACTGTAGCACCCACTCCACACACTTTATAGCACACACCCACTTTAAACAAACACACTGTAGCACCCACTCCCCACACTTTATATTTATGGATGAAGGATTGCACTACAACTCGTACACCTTACTGTAAATTGTACCTAAAATTGTACCTCATCCCATTTCTGCTTTGCACTAGATAGTACTGTACATTAGTACACTGCATAGTATTGTGTATTGTATATTATATGGTAACTCAGAACATTGTACATATGTCTATACCGAACACTGTGACCTCATTTTCTTCTTCTAAATTCATGCTATATTATGTTATTATGTTATTTGATACTATCTTGTCTAGCACAGTCTCTGGAGCGTAACAGTAAGAAGCATTTTGTATGAAAGTATTCTGTACTTCTGTATGACAACTATTAAAGAACTTGAACTTGAACTGTGTGTATGTGTAACTAGGAGGGATATGAGGACTGTGTGTGTGTGTAACTAGGAGGGATATGAGGACTGTGTGTATGTGTAACTAGGAGGGATAGGTGAAAAGGCTCATTTAAATTGCCTTGTGTACATTGACAATAAAGCAATCTTAGTAGTAGTAACTAACAAGTCCATGCACAGTTTACCAACACATTTTGGAGCAAAACAATACTGTGGAGGAATCCCTTTGTCTGTCCCAACAATAGCCAATAGAAACTCACACCTAGAGAGACAATGTCCCCAACCCCCACCCTTCTCTATCCACAAGAGAGCTGGATCCCCTTCCCCGCCAGTGTCAGTGTCTCCCAGGTGGCCAGTGGAAACACTCCTCCCAGCCAAGCTCATTTGCACTTTGTTTGTACTATGAGTTTCATTATCAAACCTATATTTGGGAATAGCACCGCACACGTGAAAGGGTTAACCTTCTGTAGTGTGGTAGTGAAAGGTTAACCTTCTGTAGTGTGGTAGTGAAAGGGTTAACCTTCTGTAGTGTGGTAGAGAAAGGGTTAAAAGGCAGCTTAAAACATACCTCTACAGGCAGGCTTTTAATTAAACACCTATAGCTGGTTTTCTGTTCATGTCTTAGTTTTTTGTTGTTGTCTATCCTGTTGTTTTAGCTCATTTGAATGTTTTATTCTTTTCTTCAAATGTTTCCTCTTACTGTATTTTATTGATGTTATATATTAGTGTTGTAAAGCACTTATATAGCACCGAGAAGGGTGCTATATAAATAAGGTTTAAGATAAGATAAGATATTCCTTTATTGATCCCCTTGGGGAAATTCAGGCATCATAGCAGCATGGGGGGAGGGGGGGGGGTACAGGTAGTAAAACAACACAGTATACAGGTAGTAAAAAACAACACAGGCAGTGTAAACAATTTGATCAATATGGTCAATATAATTTACTATCTGACTAGCTGAGGAATATTCACATTATTCACAGTGTCACATAAGGTGCAGTATGCATGAGGTAGTGTTATAATTTACTATCTACTGAGTATACATTATTCACAGTATCACGGTATCCACTGAAATATACATTATTCACAGTATCACAGTATCCACATAGGGTGCAGTAAGCCTAAGGTAGTGTAGGTTGTCCTCCTTGGGTTCCTATAAGTCCCAGGTCAATGTGTTTTACACACTCACTCACTATGTATCATCTTAAATAAAGTATTTTAGATTGGATTCTGATTTATTGTCATTATACAGCACTGGTGACTGTGAAGAGGTGAGGTTTTACTACACTAGATACCTTTGCAGTGATTAAAGTGAATCTAGTCGAGACCTGAAGAAGGGTGGGGTTTCATCTGGAAGGATGGCGTCTGGTAAGTTGTCAACCCCTGAATACTAAATTGCCTCTCAAATCATCTAGACTAAACTATACACACAGTTCATTGTGTTGTCCTGTTTGCAAACCCCGCCCATCCGGTACCCCAAGCAGTTTAAACTTTAAAGTAAATCATAATAATTATTTGCAAATGCTATTTAGCTCATAGGGTCTGGTATAGTCCTCAATTGGATTGATTCCATGCCACCAGAACAGAACCACTGTAGATTAGATTAGATACAAAAAATGTATTGTCATCATACAGCACAAGTACAATGAAAAGACTTTTGGCATCCAACCAGAGTGCAAATGTAACCGTAAAGTGCAATAGTGATATACAATGTACAGGTAATTAAACTGGGTATGAAATATATAAATTATTACTACTGAGTTATAGTGCTAATCAGACGTATGTACAGAGTTGTACTATTAATGTGTACAGTGATACAGGTATAAAGACACTATATGGTACTGGTAGTAAGTCATACTGGCCAGCAGCATAACTAGTAAGAGAAAACTGACAATAAAGTTGACTTTGACTTTAGGCTGTAAAGCCTCTCCTGTCTTTCTCGTTCCTAAGCAACAGACATTTCCCTAAACAAATTCAATACAATGTTGTGTTTTGATATAATAGTAGGCTATTGACAAGTCCATTTCTCCTCACGATGGACCATGGTGGTTTGGTTTCAGCACCAGGCGCTGTCCACCAGGTCCACAGTTTGACACGGACGTCCAACTCCTCTTTCAGAACGAGATCGAGCTGGCACACACGTACACTTTCGTTCTCCTGTTTTAGTTTTCAGTCGATATGAATGAATGAATGAATGAAAACTTTATTTAACAGATTGCAGAATGGGTACGTACAATACAGTATGGCCAGGGCCTCCGCTAGGGGTGTGCGAGCAGTGCGGTCGCACTGGGCCTCACGAGAAGGAAAAAATTTAAAATAAAAAAAAATAGAATGTTAACAATCACTTTCCATCACAGACCTAAAATCTAGTTTTGCTTACATGCTTATATATTTCACATTAGACACGTTTGTAGAATGTGTCTGACTTGTTCCCGGCTCTGCAGATATACTATTGGTTTCAACGAGGGGAGGGGGTACAGGTAAGGGGTCTATTCGGCGCTATCCACGGGAGCGAGTGGACGTCTTGGCCAAGAGCATCCTACTTTTGAAAACCAAATGTGCAGCATCGGAGCAGAAGAAATAACGCTGTGTGCAGTAAGCTTATCAATACCAAGTATAGTGATTAGGTTATGCCAAGACGAAGAGGAAGTTCGGCAGATGGACTGAAGATGAAAGTTGTTGCATGTTAGAATGTTCAGTCGGGCTAGCCATGTCGGCTAGTAGCTTAGCTAAAGGCAGGGACAGCTAACTAGCGTTAGCTAACCTAGCTAGCTAGCTAGCATTAGCTACGTTATCGAGTGCTAACGTGTGGTTCAGTCGGGCTAGCCATGTCGGCTAGTAGCTTAGCTAAAGGCAGGGACAGCTAACTAGCGTTAGCTAACCTAGCTAGCATTAGCTACGTTATCGAGTGCTAACGTGTGGCAGATAAACTAGGAACAGACTCCCAAGTTCATCCCAACGGGGGGACAATATCATGGGACTGGTGAACTTTGTCATCTCCACGTCGTCTCCTTCCTCTTGGACCAACTTTGCCATTGATTCTGCGCTAGGGTGAGTTTTTAATGCAATCTATTCTGTTCCCACCGTGGATCTCTCTCTTTCTCTCTCTCTCTCACGCTCTCTCTCTCTCTCTCTCTCGCTCTCTCGCTCTCTCTCTCACGCTCTCTCTCTCGCTCTCTCGTGCTCTCTCTGTCTCTCTCTGTCTCTCTCTCTCTCTCACTCGGTGTGTTGCATCATGCAACAGGGTCTGCTCCGGTATCAATATTGAATGTGCAGTAATGCTATGCACTGTTCTGCTGCCTGGACATTACTGCTCAACATGATCACTCCAGCTTTACAAGTTGCTCTCTGGGAACATTTCACACTGTGCTCGTGCAGTTTGTGACGTGCACTTATAGAGTTCGATTCAAATGAGGCAAAACTGCAAATCTGCATGTCGTGCTTGAAAAATTAACCAGGCTTTAAGCTTGTTTATCAGGTTCCAGGGGTGTTTTATGCATTTTCCCTGTTACTGCCAGGTGTACGACTTTTCACTTCAGCTTACATCTGTTGCATTGCCACTAAGCCTCGGGCAGCGCTATTATTTAAGAATACGTTGACTGTATGTCCAGCCTCGGGCAGCGCTATTATTTAAGAATACGTTGACTGTATGCAAAAAAAAATAAAAAAAATAAAAATTTGTTTAAAATTTTTTTTTTTTTTTATTAAAGGTGACATGCATTATAAATGGCTTTTTCAGTGTCTAGCATTGTATTATAGTAATAGTAGTTAGTATCAATGTGTCTGTGTCTCTAAATACCATATTGGCGGATTGCTCTCATTCATGTAAGACCATTTCCTGCTCCAGTTAATTACCGGTAGGTCATTCTGATTTGACTCGCATCGTGACGTCACGTGGCACTGCTGGAGCTGCTTGTGATCCGATTGGCTCTGTGGTTGGAGCCAATGCCCGCCCACAACCTAGGCAGCCCACACAGCGATGCGTCTCTACAATTCGTAGCCGCATTTCTGCAGACCCCTCTCTGATTGGTTGAGGCCATTTCTGCAGACCCCTCTCTGATTGGCCGAGCGCGCGCATGCGCATGAGCCGCGACAAGCTCCTCTAGCCAGGAGTCGAAACTCCGTTAAGCTCCAGAGAGAGAGGCTGAAAACCCACAGTTGTTGCCCGACGGATGGGAGCCGAATCCCGGATCCGAGTTTTCTGATGAATAGCCCCAAAACATGGAGGTCGCGAACGCAATTTATACGCATGGAAGTATTGATTACGCCATAACGAATCATTAAACAAATATACCGTTAACTGGAATATGTTGTGTGTGCCTTTACACATATGTTGGATAGGATTATGTAATTGGTTTGTCATTAAAAACCAATAATAATCGCTCGCCGGCTTCGCTGACCAGAGCTCTCTCAGATTCAAAGTTTTAATTGCAGCCTAGAACATACATGTTTCGGAACCAATGTGTAACTAGACAGTTACAATATAACATTTATATTAATTAACCGTTAATGCCTTAAGAGAAAGAGTCTGGTGGTCAATTGCTACGGAAATGTTGTGTCGCAGACTGTGTGGATGACTGTCACTCAAAGTGCTTATGGGCGGAGCCAGGCCAACACAGCCTGAAATCCAGATGCTGGGAAATGAGGCTTTTGAGTACTTGATTAGAAATATAAAACAATGCATTTTTTTTAATAAAACCTTACAGGGGTGTTCCATAGACTCACAGGAATTGTGTAAAGTTGCCCAAATAGTGCTAGGAATAGCAATGCATGTCCCCTCGCGTTTAAATCTCGCAATGGGCCTCGCATTTCTCCCAGATGGCACTGAGTACGGCTCAATACACACAATTGTTAAGGGGATGCAGACCAGAGAAAGACTTTCATCTTGTTTACATCAGGGTCCCCCATTTTCAATTCATAGTGACATTTATGACATACACAACATACGGTTTGCCGTTCAGATTGTGTCTGGTCGTTATTAACTATACCTAGTCTAGTCGTCCCAAAAAAAACGAGCCTGTTGTACACAGACGGTGAGATAAAGTAAATAAAATACATAAATACATTAATTGAAAGTACTGTCTATCTGTATGTCGTCGTGTATGTCATTATGTTATGATGAATTGAAAATGGGGGACTCTGATGTAAACAAGACAAAAGTCTTTCTCTGGTCTGCATCCCCTTAACAATTGTGTGTATTGAGCTGTACTGTATTGTACCCATTCTGCAATCTGTTAATAAAGTTTTCAATCAATCAATCAATCAATCAAACCGCGGCCCCCTGTTTGAGCCAAATGACCGTCGTCTTGTCCAATCGCCGTGGCGGTGGCTGCTTTAGTCCCCGCCCACCTGTGGCTCTTGGAAGAAGTGGCTGGACTAATCAGCGCGCGCCTCCGTGTGTTCCGCCATTTTGTAAGAAGAAGTCTGCCCGCGCGCGCCGCCTCCTCCTCCTCCCTCCTCCTCCTCCTGCACTCACACTGCGCACGCGCCCTGCCTCCTCCTCCACTGCGCACGCGCCCTGCCTCCTCCTCCACTCAACAGTCTGCCCGCGCGCCCTGCCTCCTAGACCTGCTGCCGTGTTTACTGTGCAATGGACGGGTAAGTGGAACAAGAAGAAAGAACCGCAATTCTATATAATACATATCTAAAGTCACCGTCGGGCGACTTGTGTTATTATATATGTATATATCGTCCGTGTGTGAAACTGTTCGGCAAGCCGCGCGACACTTACTCGATTTAGACGGAGAGAAACTTTGTGCTTGAAACGTTTTTTTTTTCTTCTTTCCCCTCTCTCCAAACAGACGCAACAGTTAGCAGCTAACTAGCCTCCTTAGCTATAAGCTAACTAGCTAAGCTAACGTTGGGTCTCATCATGTTCGGCTCTTTTTTTTTGACGACGACGATAATGTTTAGCAAACTTAGACGTTAGCTGTTCGGCCGGTTTAGATTAAACTATTACACTTTGTCTGGTTTTATCTGGTTAAAAGTTTTTTTTGGTGTTTGTGCCAAAATGTGTGCCAGGTTAACGTCTCCGCCGCTGCCTTTGGTTGAACTCCTCACTAACTAGAGGCTCGAGCTGCTGCCGTTAAAGCAACGTGTCTCAGTCTCTCTTCCGCATTCATTCGTGTCCAGGGCCATGTTAGTTGAAGATGTCTGATGATGGCTGATTTGATTGCATTGCTGCACGTTTGATTTGGAAGGAAAGTGTAATTTTAATATGGTTATGTATGCTTAAAAAAAAAGGTAAGAACTAATGTAAAAGCTAGATGTGTTTTCAATTTTGGGAGTTACATTGTGGAATAGTCTTCTTAGTGACAGGGTGGAAGTTAATGAAGGATAAAATAATTCAAGAGTACAGTTTTGAGTAAAACATCAAACATTTATTTTTCTCAAAAAAAAATATTATATCTTGCAGCATATTTTTAGTTTTTTTCTTATATTAAAAGATATTTAGTTTTTTAAGAATTGTAAAGGATAGGCAAAAATAAGCATGTGCTTCATCAGCCTATTCCTTTTTTCGGTCATTGAGTTTGGATTTGTTTGTGTGAGCTTACTTTGAATATGTACATTTGTGATTTTTTTTCTTTTTTTTTCTCTTTTGAAAGTCCACACGTGTGTGTTTTTGATTTATCTGTAAACAAAGACCGAAAATAAAACTATTCATCAACATCATCATCAAATTTGAAGACACAAAAAACTAAAGACGTCCCTCAAATTTCTAGATATGCTGAGCTATATAACACTAGGTGGGAAGTGTTTCCCTTTCTTGCAAAAGCTTGTTTGTAAACTTGAAGAAGCTAACGTTGGTCCAGATCACGACTCGCTGTCGCTGAGAGAACCAGCAGGAAGTTTTGTTGAACAGAACCCAACAAGTTGCCTGAGTGAGAGGTGGAAGTCTTTTTTTATATTATTATTAATTCGGCTGTTTGGTTTGCATAATATTTCTATATTATCCTATTTTGTTTTGGTGTGTTATTAAGTCAGGTTTGTGGAAGTGCTGTTTTTGTGTGTCTGTGCATCACGCACTTTGATTATATGCACTTTTACTGTAAATTGTGCCTCTATGCACTTTACTATGATATGCACTTTTAGGGGATGTTGTTATCAACTTTAGCATTTGTCCTTTTAGACTGTCTTGTGTTTTTCCATTTTTTCCCCCTGTACTGTTTCTACTCTGCTCCTGTTTTGGATTAGTTGTAGACACCAGTGTTTGCTCTGTACCTGTATATTCCAATGTGGATTCGTCCATACATGGCAAATAAAATCTCTGACTCTCTTGACGGGGGAATCTCATTTCTCAAGTTAACATTCCTGAATTCTGCGTCTCTCCCCCCCCCCCCTCCACTTACTACAGCCGCCTAGACGCTGATTTGTACCCTCTGGGATCCGGCTACGTCACTGAAATTGAGTAAGTATTGATTATTAACCTGTTGCTTTTTTTTCCCCCTCAAAACGTTTTTTCAAAATAAGGCTTGTTGTGAGTTGTATTTTTCCACTAGATAAAGATAAAGCTTATTCCTTCATTGATCCTCTTTGTGAATTCAGGATGTCATCTGCACGGGAGCGTAGAAGCGCCCTCCCATCCTCAATCTATACAATTGTATTTTTCTTTTCTCTTTTCTCATAAAAAAAGGGGGGGGGGACACACTATGAGTGGGGTTTGTAACCGGTCAGACCTGCAGGCTGTTGTTGTCTCTGAAATGAGGAACTCAGTGTTGGATTTCCTCTGCTTAAAAGGCAAATATGCTGATGCGTTTGTATGAAATAGATCTCCCCTAGTCCCTGCAGTATACACACGGTGCACGTATTGTGCTGCGGAGTACCTCTAACCTTTTGGACTCCGTGTAGATCACACAGCATCTGCTTTTGTTTTGTTTGGCGTCACAATTTATTAATGAGATCTCTCTCTCTCTCTCTTTTCCACAGCAGTGTCCATGACATATCGGTTGGCACCAAGGTAGGCATCTTTTTCACTCATTCATTTCATGTCTGTTCTTTCTGCCTTTTTCTCACCAGCCTTACTATTTACAGGGCTTTAGAGTTTCCTGCTTACCGGGGGGGGGTGTAGAACAATGCACGTTATCCTTAGTTAGCTGATCAGTTAGGTGAAACTTTTGTCCAGGAAACTTAAAGTGTACCAGTTACTTCACAAGTCACTCGGTGTGTCCCAGCTGTACGATGATTATCATCGTACAGCTTTATCATTATCATTGTGATTCGCAGACGATAACTTTATTGGAAAAATAATTTTAAACATTTGTTTCCCATTTGGCAACAGTGGTCCGTCTAGACGCGGAGAATAATCCTATTTATAGTGGAGACTGGTGCATGAAGTCTTGCTTGTTTGTTCAGGGCTTATTGTATAATTACAGAATGCTGTTCAGAGCCGTTTCTGATACGGCCTGGGCAGGACTACGTTAAAGATTTATGAACAACAACCCAGAGGTCAGCGGCCGCCGGCCCGTCTCTCCGGGGGTCCAAGGGAAGCCACTGCATTACGTGTCGTTACTAGTTTGAGATTTAACCTCCTCTCGTTCTAATGACGGCCCACCGGAGCGATAAAGCAAGACGGGGTAATAATAATAATAATGTGGTGTTGCCCCGTTCTTCCTGAGCACTCGCGGGTTGACGAAGCAATCTTGAGTGAAAGGGGAAGTAGTCTGGCCTTGTGTGACGTTGCATTAACGAGCTCGCTCGACGTGTCGGTGTGTGGCTCCGTGTTCTCGTTTGCAAAGGAACACATGACTGAATTTGGCTTGTGGCGCTACAGTAAGGAGCTTGTTCTACGCGTCAGTGTGTCGATCCATGTTCTTGTTTGCAAAGGAACACATGACTGAATTTGGCAAACAAACGCCTGTTGTTTGTGTACTTGTGTACCCAATAAAAAGACTTGTTTTAAAGTGCTCTGCTTAAGCTCCAGGGCGTGGGGGGGGGCGCAGGCCTGCACGGAGTAATTGGAACAGAAACCGGGGCGCCGTAACCTCCCCCAACTTCTCGGCCAAAGGTCCTCCCGCTGTTTAAACAAACGATCTGATACACACCCAGAAAGTGACACACAGCCCCCCCCCCCCTCCAATGTGTTTGCAGATCATTCAATCAGGCCTATTGTATTCTGTGCATGAATAACAATGCCCCCCCGCCCCTTATTGCAATCAGAAGTTGGTGAGAGAGGGGCCCGTTCCCTTTTTTGTTTCTAGCTCTTGTCCTGTTTTCATCTGGTTCTGGTCGTCCTTGTTGTGGGAACAGTGATGCGGAGGGCTGCCTCTCTGGAATCTGTAATTATTCCGTCTGGGCAGAGTGTGTCTGGAATTCCGCGGTTGCATTCCAACCTCCCCCCCCCCCCCCTTCTACCCTCCCTGCGTGGCACCATTCCCTGCCCCCCCCCCCCCCCCCCCCTCGGCCAAGGCCGATCACGGTGAATAAACATGCTTCCACCTGCAATGTTCTCTCCCACGTCTCCCCCGGGAGTCCCCCCCCCCTCCTCCCCCCCCAGCAGAGCACGGAGCCGCAGGGCAGAGAAAATGAGGTTTCACTTGTGAGTCGTCACGGCTGTAATGAGGTTGTGGAGTCAAACAGATTGCACTGCCAGTAAGAGTTGAGCGTTTCTCTAACGCTATATGTACTCCACTAGTATAACATGCACTACACAACGAGGCTTTAGTCGAGGGCCTGTGCTGCTTATAGGAACAGGGGGCACGAGTCAAGTCACGTTTGAGTTACACGCTAGTAGTCTCCTCCACATTGTGGCTATTGTTGGGAGTTGAGAGCGTTTCTCTAAACTCTTAATGTATTCTAGTGTAACATAAAATTAACTACACACTGTGGGAGGCATTAGTCAAAAGCCCTGTGCTGCTTATAGGAACGGGGAGCTCAAGTCAGTTTGAGTGTGTATTAATGGAGTTACGGGCTAGTCTCCTCCACGTTGTGGCTACTGTTGTTGTCGCTGCTGAATGAAAACCAGGTGTGTGGGGGTGGGGTGGGGCCTTTGCCCCCGGTCACGTACCCTTATCAAGTTCTCTTCAGATCAGTCAGTGCCATTGTCAGTCGCCGGCACAGTCACTTAACAGTTTCAGTACGGGAGCAGTTTCAGTCATAATCCCCTCGAGGTTGCCTTTCTGTTCCAGCGTTCCGAGCAAACAAAGGGCTTCAGACGACAGGTTGGCACTCGTCTCGCAGGTTTGTGGCGGACGAACGAGCTCGGTTTCCTCAAGTCGACTGAACAAAGCCTCTCAACTTTATGCATTTCAATATAGTGTCTCCCTGCTCTCTCGGGCTCGACCACACAACCCCGTCAAAGTGTCTGTAGCCGTTTTTCTATCCGATTGTAGAGCAAACATTTTGGAAAAAGGATATGAATTGGGCGTGTTTGCATCAGTCGGCTTGAGGTGAATAAACTTTCTGCCCAGAGCACAGAATGTAGGTCACAAATATAAACATCCCTGTGGTTTAAGCCTTTCACTACCACACTACAGAAGGTTAACCCTTTACTATCGGTTCCGTCTGTAGTGTGATAGCAAAGGGTTAACCTTCTGTAGTGGTAGTGAAATGGTTAACCCTTTGTCGCGTGGCAGTGCAAGGGTTAACCGTCTAGTGTTGCAGTGAAAAGGTTAACCATTTGGTAGTGTGGTAGTGAAAGGATTAAGTCTATATGGCTATAATAACGATATTATAATGGCCATATTACAATAGCAGTGGCACATTGCACATTGCTTTTTCACATCTGACGGTTCTGGGGTGACATGATTTACAGACGGCCTTTTGCTGCATCATTTCAGAAAGTTTTAAACCCGGCTGAGTTTCTGTGCAATGGAGTCGGACCAAACGGCAGAGCGTTCATCATCATGGAAGCCTTTTTCCTCCCATCTGCCGTTATTTATATGACGAATGCCTTTCCATTGCCTATTTACCACATTTCCACAAATGCACCTCCAGGGAGCCTGACATTTCTTTTTGTGAAATTGCGAATGTTTTATTGAATTCTGCCGTTTCCACCCAGCGTTTCTAGTGCAATACTTCAAAATGGCCATAAAAAAACACACAGCTGGTTTCTCTTCTCGGCCCACAGTGGGGAGGCGAGCTTCTGTATCTGTCCTATGCTCGAGGTCCCTCCCCCATGCTGGACTTTGCCCCGGCCTGTAGATATTATTAGAATGAGGAAGTGGGAGGGGAAAGTACTGCGATGGAACAATGGACCCGTCAGTCCGCAAGGAGGAAGTAACCCAACCCTGGCTGGAAGATGGCCCGTCCAAATATACGTCCTCTTCACTGTCTCTTCTGTTAGCAGAGAGGGAGAGAGAGAGTGATGCCTGTTGCCCACAACCTCCTAAGAGTCTGGCGTTAGTCATCACTGCCAGAACTCCTCATTGTCTGCATCTGTTGTGGGCCCTGTTGTGGGCCCTTTAGATACAAATGGCTGCTTAACCCATTTAGACCTAAAACGCCTGCTAAGAAGAATGCATTATATAGCCTGCATATACACACACACATGTGTTTCTCGGTTTCAATGGGTTAAAGGAACAACGTTATGGGGAAATTCACTTACTTTCTTTTCCAGAGTCGGACAAGAGGATAGATGCGGCTACGAGCTAGCCTAGCTTCAGCACAAATGAATGCAAGCGGACATGGACCACTAGCCTGCCTTAAAACTCTGGGAGGGGCCTTTTTGGCCCACAGCTAGGCTCTGGTCCGTATTCGCGCCCATTCATTTGTGCTAGGCTAGCTTGCAGCTGGATAGCTTTCTACTGAACGCACAGAGGAAATTGGCGTCTATTTTCTTGTCCAACGATAACGATTTCCCACAATGTTCCTTTAAGCTCTTAACACGCCGACCGGCGTGCCCGTGGGCGGAACGCACTAAGTCACGGCACTTTGCGAGTGGCTTGCGGCAGCATTTTTCGCCAAACATATAAAACGACAGAATTAAAGATATATTTGTTGCCGTTCGAACGCCACCTCACTCGACCAAATCGGTTCTCGACGAGTACATGACGATATGTCAGGTGAGCGACTTTTTACGGGGCGCTCGTCAGATGACCACCCCGGACTCCCGAGGCTCCAGAACTGCCAATCATCCGCTGATGGCGGAAAAAGCAGATGGAATGTTTGAAAGTGACGGGTTGTCCTCCATGCGTTGCTCACTACTAGTGCCTCCCCTGCTCACTAGCGTATTTTACATCTTGAGCAATAATATTTGCATCTGGTTCTAGCAGCGTTCTGTCATGTCAAGGGCACGCGGACGTCGGTGTCTATCTGGCTCGCGCATATTGCATGGCACTGTTGCCGGCGAGTTTTCAAAATGAAACCCCCCTTTGAGCGTTGCCGCTAGGAAAACGAAATTGCCTGCCAAAATGGCGTCGCCTTTTAACTTGGACACGCAAACGAAATAATGCGAAAATGAAACGTAAGTGTAACCATGGCCTACGGGGTCTCTTAATGTATGAGTTCTATTTTGCATGGCTTTTCCCTGTTACACCCTAACGTTTTATTCCCGTTGTCCTTGAAAAGCATGGGTTTTCATCTCACGGCCAGTGATGAATGTTCTCCCACCCCAGGGACCCCGCCAGAAAGACCCCCCCCCCCCCCCCCTTACACTCATGTTCCGACTCACCGTAGGCCCCTCCGACGCATCGCTAAGTTGATACTCGTTTAGGGAACTCAGGGTCACTGATCCGAGGTCAGCGATCGTCTGGGCCTGCGTTCCATCTTCGCCTAATATACGCCTGATCCCGGGACGGTGAAGAGGGGACAGGGGCCGGGTCTTGTTGCTTTAGGCACCAGGCGGAGAGTGGATGCTGGGCCTCTGAGCGAGCCAGTGAGTCAGCCCGGCCATCTGGACTCAAAGGGATAGTTTATATAGCCCTTACAGTCCATGTTTGGGTCCTATGGCAACGAACTGTGTCCCCCCCCCCTCCCTCTGAACTTCTATACACAACGCCGCCTGGAGGTCTCCTCGCAGACATCAATCTTTTCGGTTCCATTTTGAGCAGCGCTGCTACCTACAGTTTCAACTGGAAACCCCCCCCCCCCTCGCTTCCTTGTAGGCCTGGGGCCGCGATTTGATTTGAGTTTCAATTAGGGCTTTGTCTTCCCCCCGCGGTCGATTATTGTGCCGCGTGCCATGTTGCTCTCGCTTTTTTTTGCCTTGCGTTTTAAATGCAGCGCCACTGTTCCTTCACAGCGGTGCCCAAACGGTAGTTTTCAGCCGGTGTCAAGAGGGAGAGGGGAGGAGCCACGGCACGTTTCTCCGGTTATTTTAGAAACGTCTCTTAACTCGTAGACGGCGACGACGGTCGAAAGGCGGGGCCTTCGGTCGAGAAGAAAAGGTCAAACCAATTTCAGTCGTCGTCATAAGAGTAATCGTGTTTTTAATGGATCGTGATTTCAATATCGATCAAAATTTGCACGATTTATGCCTCGTTGCTGTAGAAGCCCAGAGATTCACATACGAGGCACATGGAAGAGTGCCGGCGGACGGACCTGCACAGCCGCTAGTCGCCAGGAGCTCTCGGACTCCCGGGAGCGGGTCCTGTGTGTGTGTGTGTGTGTGTGTGTGCCGCTGTGTAACAATGCCCTCCAGTCTCAGCCAGAACAGGACCTTCATTGTGGAGTGATGGAGAGAGAGAGAGAGAGAGAGAGAGAGAGCTTAGGCCGCTGAGCCACTCCTTGTGACTGCTTCACTCCAGCACACACGCACACACACAGCCGTGAGAGCACTCCAGCACACACACACACAGCCGCGAAAGCAGGCCTGAAACAGCACTTCTATCGACTGTGTGGAGTGAGGCGCCAGACGAGGCTGGTCTCACACAGGACAGTACAGTAGTGTGGGCCGGCAGTATCTTATCCGTCTCTCTCTCTCTCTATCCCTCCCGACAAGACGGTTTCAATGTGTCAGCCTCCCACTTGAGAGAGAGCGAGAGAGGGGGGCCTTGTAATGGCTGCCTGCCTGTTGCAATGTCAACCTCTTCCTGCTGCTGACGCACACACTTAAATTCCTGGTGCCAAGCTGTTTTTCTGTTTGGCGTGTGAACGAAACATGTGATGTTTTGGAGCGTTGACCCCCCTCCTCCCTCCCTCCCCTCCTCCTCCTCCAACCCCCTCCCCCGGGGTAAGAAATAATAGCCTGTGTGGTCGTGAATGTAACTTATGATTCGTAGCTTGTTGGCAGCAAGTAGTAGTTGCGCAGCAGAGGAGGTTGGAATGAAAGGGAACATGTGATTGTGGTGGGAAAATGGAATATTGCCCCCTGGGCAAACTAGGCCACTGTATCCGTGCGAGAGGAGTATAGGGTTGGGTTCTTCTGAAAGTGTTTTTTTCTTTCTTTTTTTTCTCTCCCTCCCTTAATCCTCTTTGGTTATATCGGATGACTTCCTGCTTCTTTCCCCCCGCGCCGCACAATGGCTGGGTAACGTGAGAGCGCCGTGTGCCGTCGTCGTGTGCTGCTCCACCTGTCGACTCAACCACCTCCTTTTGTCTCCCTCTTCTCTTTCTCTCTGCAGAGGGGATCCGACGAACTCTTTTCCATATCCAACGGGCCCTATATCATGAGCTCAGGTAGGAGGAGGAGGAGAAGGGGGGGGGGGGTTGAAGTGCTTGTCGTATTGAGTGTTGTTGTGTTTTGCGTTGCCACGACGATCTGTCGGCGGGGGCTATTCAGCGAGGCAGAGCCTCTTGTTCCCTTTCCTCTCCTCCTCGATGATCGGCGTCTCTCTCTCTCTCGCTCTCTTAGCCAATGGCAACGACAGTAAGAAGTTCAAAGGTGACATCCGGGGCCCCGGCGCGCCCTCGCGTGTCATCCACGTGCGCAAGCTGCCCAACGACATCAACGAGGCCGAGGTCATCAGCCTGGGACTGCCCTTTGGCAAGGTGACCAACCTGCTGATGCTGAAGGGGAAGAACCAGGTGAGACACGCCATGCGACACCGCACGTCTGTTTTCCTACATAAGAGACGCGTTTCTTTGGAATGTCCCCCCCTCCCCCCCTGTCGCTAGGAAACGGCTAAAACCCGCAGATGATTTTAAATTGCATCATTTTCCTCTCGAAAGCCGGGTTGCCACATGTACGATAATTATATGCCCTCTGCGCCCATTTTGTTCTCACGGTCATGACGGATGATTTTCCTCAAAACGATCATTTGAAGCCTCCCATCTAATTTATAATAACCACCAGTTAGTGCACCGTGTGTATACTGTTTTACTCTTACTCATAGTATATATTCAAATTCTTTATTGCCTATATTTATTGTAATGCATATATACCCTTCATTTTGAGAAAGGTATTGTGAGAAGTTTGCCCGCTCTCTCTCCCCTGTGCTCACGTGGGTTTCCTCCGTGTTTTAATCTGGTCTAAGACGTGCATCGGAAGTTAACCCCTCAGGCCTCCGGGCTCCGGGGGCGACACCCTCTGCTCCTCGACAGTTAGGACGGGTTATAAACAAACTACGAGTCAAACTAATTGACCTTTTGATCTTGAACCCCGCCCTCTTCTCTCTCGGTCGTCCCCGGAAAACAAAAGGGGAAGGAAGCTGTGGTTTGCGATTATAAGAGGATCAAGGAAAGGGGGCCGATCTCGATATGGGTCAATCACCGGTGTGTGTGTGTGTATACAAACGAGATGATGTACCCGGTGAATGAAGAGGTTGTCATGGTAATGTGCCCCCCCCCCCCCCCCCCGCAGGCCTTCTTGGAGCTCAACAGTGAGGAATGTGCTCAGACCATGGTCAGCTACTACTCCACAGTCACGCCCGTCATCAGGAACCACCCCATCTACATGCAGTACTCCACCCACAAGGAGCTCAAGACGGACAACTCCCCCAACCAAGTGGTACGAGCACACGCGCACACACGCATGTTATTATGGTACTGGTGTATTGACTTGCCTTGCCTTAACCTAATTCGAATCATAACCATAACCCTTTCACTACCACACTATAGAGACGGTTAACCCTTTCACTACCACACTATAGAGACGGTTAACCCTTTCACTACCACACTATAGAGACGGTTAACCCTTTCACTACCACACTACCTACGGTTAACACTTCTGTAGTGTGGTAGTGAAAGGGTTAACCCTTTCCAGTGTTAGTGAAATGGTTAGCTATTAGCTATGTTTTCCTTTCTTGCGAGGACCGTTCAACATCAAAGTCAGTCCTCACAAGTATAATAACTTAATTCTGCATCTAAATGCACAGGCGGACGGTGTGTGTGTGTGTCTCTGGACAATGTTCTCAAAATTATTGGTATTAATCTTCTGTGTCTCTTGGCACACAGCCCTTTTTAAAATCTGCTTATTTTGAGTTAGTTTTGATTATGTTCTCATTTAAGGACTCGACACTCTCAGCGTATAACTAATGCATGTACGTGCACACACCTGGGCGGTGTTTTCCGGACAGTGTGTTCTCAAAAGTTATTGGTATAAATCTTGTGTTGTCTCTTCATTGGCATACGGCCCTAAACAGTTGTTGCAGAGTTTCTGAATAGACACATTTATCAACGGTGTGCGATTCTGGCCGTTCCATGCCAACGTTGTGCCAAGCGCTGTGCCGAAGATTTACGAGCGAACTACAGAAAAAGCGGCGTACCGAACTCCTCCAGGAAGCCAACGGGAAATGGGCTCCCACACGCCATTGTTCAAGTCGAACCGTGTTTATTATCCTTGTTATTTATCAATTTTGCCGTCCAATTTTTGCATCGTAGTCGATGCAGTGTTTAACCCTTGTACCCTCAAAACTAGTTACACTAAGACCCCTCGTAGTCGATGCAGTGTTTGACCCTTGTACCCTCAAAACTAGTTACACTAAGACCCCTCGTAGTCGAGGCAGTGTTTGACCCTTGTACCCTCAAAACTAGTTACACTAAGACCCCTCGTGGTCGAGGCAGTGTTTGACCCTTGTACCCTCAAAACTAGTTACACTAAGACCCCTCGTAGTCGAGGCAGTGTTTGACCCTTGTACCCTCAAAACTAGTTACACTAAGACCCCTCGTAGTCGAGGCAGTGTTTGACCCTTGTACCCTCAAAACTAGTTACACTAAGACCCCTCGTGGTTGAGGCAGTGTTTGACCCTTGTACCCTCAAAACTAGTTACACTAAGACCCCTCGTAGTCGAGGCAGTGTTTGACCCTTGTACCCTCAAAACTAGTTACACTAAGACCCCTCGTAGTCGAGGCAGTGTTTGACCCTTGTACCCTCAAAACTAGTTACACTAAGACCCCTCGTGGTCGAGGCAGTGTTTGACCCTTGTACCCTCAAAACTAGTTACACTAAGACCCCTCGTAGTCGAGGCAGTGTTTAACCCTTGTACCCTCAAAACAGACCCCGCATGGACTAAAGTGCAATATACATTATACAAATAATTGTATATCGATATTTTTCTTTAATAACTTTTTCTAACTATTTAAATGTCAGTTTTTATTGATATACCACTCTTATTCATAAAATAATTTGAAATATTACTCGATATAATAAAGGCTATGGGCAATTGTATGTTCTCATAGATGCACGCCGCACTCTACAATCCATAACAACAAGCCAACGCCGTTTTAGTTTAATGAACGTTTTCCATTGGCCTGCTCCATAACAGTGGAAAAAGAGAAAACGGGGAAAATTACACGTAATTGCTCCAAAAAAACGGGGGAAACGATAAAAATTTGATGCCCCGGCTTCAGTTTGAAAGCCTTGTTGGCGAAGCGGCCGCGGAGGACGACGCGCTGGAGACACCCAGAGGCTGAGTAACCGCCTCGATGAGACGGCAGATCAGACTTCATATAGAATCAGCGGTTGCATTTCCAAAGTTTGTCCAAAAATACACACTTTGACCAAATGTAATAATCTTGTATCTTAACAATACTACTGAAAGATTTGCACTCTCTACCTAATTTTTGCATTTGTACGCTTTCGGCTTGCCATCGCCCCCCCGACTGCTTTGTTGTTGTTGTTGAATCAAGTAAAATCCTAGGTAAGCGTGTATTGTGCGCATGAACGTGCGGCACAATTCATAGGTTTCGTTTTGCGGTAAACAAAACAAAAATGTATCCATTACCTACATTTGGCACCGGTGAATCTGTAGTGCCGGCGTGATTCGGTCGATTCCCTTAAAAGTACCGGATTGCGGTGCCCGCCCCTACTGTCCATCTTGTCTTCAGTCATGTTCAAAGCCCCTTCTGATTGGAATACCTTACCTGCAAATACTCGTTCCATCTCATCTTTTTATTTATTTAAAAATGCGCTGTCTTCTTACTTTCATAGTACATGTACATGTTTTTAGTTTATCATTTTTAGTTTATCATTTTTAGTTTTATCATTTATATACTGCATACTATCAAGACTTTCACTACTTATCTCGTACGAAGTAACGATCCATTCCTATCCTTGCTTGATTTGTGTTTTGTTTTGTTTGTCCTGTTTATTTTGTGATCTTGTATGTTGGTTTACTTATTTTGTAATGTCATTTCTCAGTTGATTTTGTTGTTGTAGACTGTTTCGATGTCTAATGTTTTTGTGTTTTTATTATTATTATTTTTTTTTCTTTTTCTGAAAATGTACATACGTTGTATTGTGTTTAGGAGCCCCTCGAAAACGAGATGCTACATCTCATGGGGTTATTCCGAATAAAGAATTTCAATATATGTTGTATTGTCCTCCGTTGCACTGTGTGACTGTGTCTATAGTGTTTAACCCTTTCACTGCCACACGACAGCCGGTTAACCCTTTTCACTGGGACAATACAGAAGGTTAGCCCTTTACTATCACACAACCGACGGCGATGCTCCATCATTAGCATCATTAGCTCCGCATTTGCGGAGCTAATGATGCTAATGATGGAGCATCGCCGTCGGTTGTGTGATAGTAAAGGGCTAACCTTCTGTCGTGTGGCAGTGAAAGGGTTAACTCTGCAGTCAGTAGTTACTGTGCAGCAGTCTGGTCGGCTCTCTGAGAGCTAATATAAATAAATGACTTGACTCCACTCGTCTCCTCCGTCTGCTCGTCCCCCCAGAGGGCCCAGGCGGCGCTGCAGGCCGTGAACGCGGTGCAGGGCGGCATGGGAGGCATGGCCATGGCGGGCGACGCCTCCGGCATGGGCGGCATGGGGGGGGGCATGGGCTCTCAGAGCCCCGTCCTGCGGGTCATCGTGGAGAACCTCTTCTACCCCGTCACGCTGGACGTGCTGCACCAGGTACGCCTTTCATCTCAAACCTTTCAGTCGTCACACCCTTTCACTGACCGGCCGCGCTGCCAAAGGGTTAACCCTTTCACTGACCGCGCTGCCAAAGGGTTAACCCTTTCACTGACCGTGCTGCCAAAGGGTTAACCCTTTCACTGACACACAACAGTGTTAACCCTTTCACTGACACACAACAGTGTTAACCCTTTCACTGACACACAACAGTGTTAACCCTTTCACTGACACACAACAGTGTTAACCCTTTCACTGACACACAACAGTGTTAACCCTTTCACTGACACACAACAGTGTTAACCCTTTCACTGACCGTGATGCCAAAGGGTTAACCCTTTCACTGACACACAGCAGTGTTAACCATTTCACTGACCGCGCTGCCAACGGGTTAACCCTTTCACTGACACACAACAGTGTTAACCCTTTCACTGACCGTGCTGCCAAAGGGTTAACCCTTTCACTGACACACAACAGTGTTAGCCCTTTCACTGCGACAATGCAGAAGGTTAACCCTTTCACTGACACACAACAGTGTTAACCCTTTCACTGACACACAACAGTGTTAGCCCTTTCACTGCGACAATGCAGAAGGTTAACCCTTTCACTGACACACAACAGTGTTAACCCTTTCACTGCGACAATGCAGAAGGTTAACCCTTTCACTGACACACAACAGTGTTAACCCTTTCACTGTGACAATGCAGAAGGTTAACCCTTTCACTGACACACAACAGTGTTAACCCTTTCACTGACACACAACAGTGTTAGCCCTTTCACTGCGACAATACAGAAGGTTAACCCTTTCACTGCCACACTACATAAGGTTAACCCTTTCACTGCCACAATCGACCCTTTCACTACCACACTACATACGGTTAACCCTTTCACTACCACACTGCGAAATGGTTAACCCTTTCACTGCCACCACGACAGTGTTAACCCTTGCACTGCCACACTACATAAGGTTAACCCTTTCACTGCAACAATACTGACTGTTAACCCTTTCACTGCCACACAACAAAGTGTTAACCCTTTCACACCCACACTACAGAATGTTAACCCTTTCACTACCACACTGCAGAGTGTGGTAGTGAAGGGTTAACCTTCTGTAGTGAAAGGGTTAACCCTAGCGGTTCCCTCGTTTAGTCACGTCGAGTGTACAAAAAGGCATATAAAATCATACCGATAAGACGCGTAAGGATACCGATCAATTAAATAATTTACAACTTGATTGACAAAGGTTGGAGACCAAGGTTTTAAACCCGGAACTTCTTTTTTTGTGTACATTTGAATGCATGTGTGTGTTCCACTTATAATGCTCACAGTTTAGCAGTAGCCTACTGTGCCTTCACATTGCATGCTACGGCCAATGGCCATTCTTGGCCCCTCTCTTTGTAGAGAGTGTGGACAACTGCTAGCATGCTAGATTAAACCTTTGTGGAGTTAACAGGGCCACCAGTCTTTAAGAACGGACTGAGTCGGTAGTATAATACTCCAACACTTTCACTTGTTTTTCATTTAAATGTCTGGAAGAGCTCAATACATTTTTCATATTATATTTTCGTTACCTTTTTTGAGTTGATCTAAATGTTACAGATTGTGTTAAATGGGCTTATGATATCGTCTCATATCGATTGCATCAGGCACCTGCATCGTATCGTATCGTGGCAGATATCGGCAAATATCGTATCGTTGTCCAAAACCATCCAAGCAATCAATCTGGAGGCTTCTGGTTATTTAAACCGTGCTATCGAATCACTTCACTACCTTTTAAGAAATGTTTTGGAGATTCTAAAAGTGGTGAGCGGCGAGAAGATTTACACCAGGCGCCCTTGTTGACGACTCTGCTATGGCAACACCGTTAGTGTGGCTGACACTGTTCGTCATTATGCCATCTATGCACTCTTCCACTGAATAATCTACCTCGCCTGTATCACTACCTACTAGACTAACATGTCTCCACTACTCTGCACTCTTCCACTGAATAATCTACCTCGCCTGTATCACTACCTACTAGACTAACATGTCTCCACTACTCTGCACTCTTCCACTGAATAATCTACCGCGCCTGTATCACTACCTACTAGACTAACACGTCTCCACTACTCTGCACTCGACACGGCTCCACCCCAGTTTCAACACCCTCTCGATGAACATCGTTACTCGGCTGCTCCTGCCGACTTGTCGTCGTACAGAACGTGGCTTTGGATAAAAGCGTCCGGCTGAATGTTGTGCCGTGTCTTGTTTTTCTTTTTACCCCCAGATCTTCTCCAAGTTCGGCACAGTGTTGAAGATCATCACCTTCACCAAGAACAACCAATTCCAGGCTCTGGTCCAGTACGCCGACGGCATGACTGCTCAGCACGCCAAGCTGGTAAGACCGGTGCAGCACACACACACACACACACAGGCACACACACACAGGCACACACACACACACACACACACACACTACTCTGTCCTTTTGCGGGGTTTCCCCCCGAGACAACCCGTCCGTCGAGATCACAAGGATCCCGGCACAAATGGATTCCCTAAACCATTTTTTTTTACTCTTTAACCGGTCGCACGCACTTCTTTCCACTAAATGATTCCTCCTCCGGCCGTCGGCCGTCGCTGTAAATAATGTCTACGTCACGGCTCACATCTGTGATGGTTTCTTGGAGGCGGTTTAGTGTCTCTGGTAAGAAGAACGACACGAATCGAAGCCAACGAGACTTGTGTGGAAAGATCTGCGCGTTGAAAGTGGTGTGGGAAAAACTAGGTCAAAGTGACACACGCATGTAGTCCAAGCATCACAGTCTCTGGATGTAGACGCGATCACATGTTGCTGTTACTGTGTCTCTAAACACTGTCTCACCTCCACAGTCTCTGGACGTAGACACAATCACATGTTGTTGTTACTGTGTCTCTAAACACTGTCTCACCTCCACCAGTCTCTGGACGTAGACACAATCACATGTTGTTACTGTTACTGTGTCTCTAAACACTGTCTCACCTCCACCAGTCTCTGGATGTAGACACAATCACATGTTGCTGTTACTGTGTCTCTAAACACTGTCTCACCTCCACCAGTCCCTGGACGTAGACACAATCACATGTTGTTGTTACTGTGTCTCTAAACACTGTCTCACCTCCACCAGTCTCTGGACGTAGACACAATCACATGTTGTTGTTACTGTGTCTCTAAACA
Organism: Notolepis coatsorum; assembly: GCF_963971535.1. Lineage (NCBI taxonomy): Eukaryota > Metazoa > Chordata > Actinopteri > Aulopiformes > Paralepididae > Notolepis > Notolepis coatsorum. The sequence continues at coordinate 3,296,573 of NC_140167.1, read as the reverse complement.
CTGTCTCACCTCCACCAGTCTCTGGACGTAGACACAATCACATGTTGTTGTTGTTACTGTGTCTCTAAACACTGTCTCACCTCCACCAGTCTCTGGACGTAGACACAATCACATGTTGTTGTTACTGTGTCTCTAAACACTGTCTCACCTCCACCAGTCTCTGGACGTAGACACAATCACATGTTGCTGTTACTGTGTCTCTAAACACTGTCTCACCTCCACCAGTCCCTGGACGTAGACACAATCACATGTTGTTGTTGTTACTGTGTCTCTAAACACTGTCTCACCTCCACCAGTCTCTGGACGTAGACACAATCACATGTTGTTGTTACTGTGTCTCTAAACACTGTCTCACCTCCACCAGTCTCTGGACGTAGACACAATCACATGTTGTTGTTACTGTGTCTCTAAACACTGTCTCACCTCCACCAGTCTCTGGACGTAGACACAATCACATGTTGTTGTTGTTACTGTGTCTCTAAACACTGTCTCACCTCCACCAGTCCCTGGACGTAGACACAATCACATGTTGTTGTTACTGTGTCTCTAAACACTGTCTCACCTCCACCAGTCTCTGGACGTAGACACAATCACATGTTGTTGTTACTGTGTCTCTAAACACTGTCTCACCTCCACCAGTCTCTGGACGTAGACACAATCACATGTTGTTGTTGTTACTGTGTCTCTAAACACTGTCTCACCTCCACCAGTCTCTGGACGTAGACACAATCACATGTTGCTGTTACTGTGTCTCTAAACACCGTCTCACCTCCACCAGTCTCTGGACGTAGACACAATCACATGTTGTTACTGTGTCTCTAAACACTGTCTCACCTCCACCAGTCTCTGGACGTAGACACAATCACATGTTGTTGTTACTGTGTCTCTAAACACTGTCTCACCTCCACCAGTCCCTGGACGTAGACACAATCACATGTTGTTGTTACTGTGTCTCTAAACACTGTCTCACCTCCACCAGTCTCTGGACGTAGACACAATCACATGTTGTTGTTACTGTGTCTCTAAACACTGTCTCACCTCCACCAGTCTCTGGACGTAGACACAATCACATGTTGTTGTTGTTACTGTGTCTCTAAACACTGTCTCACCTCCACCAGTCTCTGGACGTAGACACAATCACATGTTGTTGTTACTGTGTCTCTAAACACTGTCTCACCTCCACCAGTCTCTGGACGTAGACACAATCACATGTTGTTGTTACTGTGTCTCTAAACACTGTCTCACCTCCACCAGTCTCTGGACGTAGACACAATCACATGTTGTTGTTGTTACTGTGTCTCTAAACACTGTCTCACCTCCACAGTCTCTGGACGTAGACACAATCACATGTTGTTGTTACTGTGTCTCTAAACACTGTCTCACCTCCACAGTCCCTGGACGGCCAGAACATCTACAACGCCTGCTGCACGCTGAGAATCAGCTTCTCCAAGCTCACCAGCCTCAACGTGAAGTACAACAACGATAAGAGCAGGGACTACACCAGGCCCGACCTGCCCACCGGGGACTCCCAGCCCCAAATGGACCACCAGACCATGGCCGCCGCCTTCGGTACGTCTTCTATATTTATTTTTTATTTCGGCGACGATGTACAAACGATGTGTTTTTTTTTTTTTTTACATCTCCAGTCCCTTGTACAGTACAATAAAAACATGCAATAACATATTAAAATAGAACTTTACGGTCAATGAGCCTATTTACACATAAGCCAGAGGCCCCAGTGGGTGATTCTAGTCATGCCCCCCCCTTAACCCTTTCACTGCCACGCGACAGCAGGTTAACCCTTTCACGATGACAACACAGCACGTTAACCCTTTCACTACCACACTACAGAAGGTTAACCCTTTCACGACGACAACACAGAAGGTTAACCCTTTCACTGCCACACGACAAATGGTTAACCCTTTCACTGCCACACCACAGAAGGTTAATCCTTTACTACCACTACAGACGGTTAACTGTCTGTAGTGTGATGGTAAAGGGTTAACCTTCTGTAGTGTGGCAGTGAAAGGGTTACGGGTGCCTGACTGAAACACGATTGACTAGCTAGCGACGGTCCTTTTCAGGTGAGCTCTGAAGGTGTGACTAGGGATGGGTACCTTTCACATTTGAACCGATACCGGTACCGGTACCTGTGAATCGATACCGGTACCCAACGGTACCTTTTTTCGGTACTTTAGTCTCAAGAAATTTAATTTACCTACCTCAGTCGTAAAAAAAGAAAAAATCCAAACTTCAAATAACTACAATTTCGACAGTTTTCGGCTCGTCATTGCTCCGACTGCTTTGTTGTTGAATCAAGTCAAATCCTAGGTAAGCATATATTGTGCGTGTGAACGTTGACATAAAAAAAAAAAAAAAAGTAAAAAAAAAAAGTAAAAATTAATAAAAAAAACATTTTTTTTTAAATTTTTTTTTTGGTTTCTCACTTGATTCGATACTCGGTAGTACCGACGTGTTTCGGTTCGGTACCTCAAAAGTACCGAATTCGGTACCCATCCCTAGGTGTGACTCTCATACAGAGTGCGCCTCCGAGACACTTGGGGAACTGTGTGCTGCCCCCAATGTGAGACGGTCAAATGAGGAGAGGACTTTGTCGTCACCAAAGCCCCTACATCGGGCTGTCGGAAAGGCCGCCGGTTTGAGCCCCGACCAGCGCTGCTGTCCCTGCGGTGATGGGGACACACTGACTGTACAGTCGCAAGTGCCATCCTTCTCGGGTGAGACATTAAACCGAGGCTCCCAACTCACTACGGTGTCATGAGAGCCCTGGGTGTCTTCCTGGTCCAATCGAGTGTCTGCCATCAATTGGTTGATATTTCACACACCCCCCCCTGAGCCTTTCAGCCATTGTACGCGTGCTGGCGGGGGCTGTGGACGTCTGAGGAGGCAAGTTGGCGCTTTTGTGTCCTAGTACTAAAAAAAGCGCCAGCCTCTAATAAACACAGTCACTCACACTTTTTCTTCATTCATCCACGTTGGCCTCATGACAACATGGTCTCTCCCCCCCCCCCCCCTCTCGTCAGAGCAACTGATCCCCATGCCAGTTCCCCCCCCCCCCCCCCCCCCCTCATGAATGCACCGTTGCGCGCACGCGTACATCCCTCCCGGCCATATGGCGCGGTGTTCCTCTGGTCAGCGAGCTCCTCTTAACCCTTAATGAAAAAAAAAATAATACATATGATACTGTATTGTACGTTATGTCATATATAATCATATTATAATTAATCTGCATATTATATTAGACTATATTTGCACTATATACTATTATATTGTATATATCATGTACTATATATCTCATATCACATGTGTTGTATAGACTATTATATATACTATTATATACTCCAGGTATACTATACTGTAATGTGTACTATATGTATGTATATAAATGTAAAAAAGAAGAAGGAAAGAGTCTTCACTCAGGAGTAGGGCCCGACGAGCCTAGTGCTTCTTCCTAGCCCTTTTCGGACAATGCTGCAATAGCAGCTGGTAAAACTTTGCAGATTTATGGAATGACCATTATGTGTCCAAAATCTGAAATAAAAAATGACTGAACTGAACTGAATGAACCCGTGTGCTCCTCCGGTCGTCTTCCCCACCAGCGGCTCCAGGTATCATCTCTGCCTCTCCCTACGGAGGAGCCCACGCCTTCCCCCCAACGTTCGCCATCCCGCAGGGTGAGTCTGCCATCTTCCTCCCGTTCAGTCCCTGCTTGTAATGGATGTGTTCAGTCAATGTGTGGATAGATGGATGGATAGATACTTTATTGATCCCCTTGGGTAAATTCAGGTATCCAATACCTCTCATCTGTTGACAAATGTTAAAATAGACATAAATAGACGCACGATAAGAGTCAAATGAGTAAAACACTGTAGTGGACAAACGATAAAATCACTACTTAAGTTAAAAAGTTAAAGGTAGCAGCTGTAAAAAATAGACGGAATAGAATTGGAAAAACAAGCATTATTTATTTACACAAATATATCGGGAATGTGTTTTATTTATTTCTATATTTTTACATTTCTAATATTGTTTCCTATTTTCCTGGTTTGTTTCTTGTCTTCACATTTTTTGTTTTTATTTTGACCGGATGCCAGGGTTCGCACAAGGTTTACAAAAAAAGTTAAGGCATGGAATTCCTTAAAACAGCAAATTTTTTAACAAGGTGCTTAAGTCCTTGAAATTCAAATCAACCATTCGCATTGAATGTTTTGTTCATCCATGATCAAATTCTTCTGAATCAAGAAATCTATATATTTTTTTTCTGTTTTTAATTAAATCTGACGAGTCGCTGTCTCGCTCGCTCCAACTGCTTTTCCTCATCTCTTCGCGTGTGATGCTCTAGCTGGCGAGCAGCCAAGAAGAGGCAAAACAAAACAGCATTTAAAAGTGAATTGTATCCTTCGAGTGACATCCTTGAAAATGAAAAATAGTGCTAGGGGAAAAGTACTTAAAAGTCCTTGAATTTAATTTTGCATTGTCTGTGGGAACCCCGCTACTGATGAATCTCGGTTAAAAGTAGGGATGTCTGATGTTATCGGCCGATATTGGCATTAAAATGTAATATCGAAAATTATCTGTATCCGTTAAAAAATAAAAAGGATTATTTTTTTTTAATGTATTTAACCCTTATTTAACCCTTATTTAACCAGGCAAGCAAGTAAGAACAAATTCTTATTTTATTGTGAAAAGTATGCATAATGTTGTGTTAATTCCACGACAAGAGATATGTAATGTTAATTACCTGAAATTATTATGTTTTTTTGGGGGTTGGCCAATATCGGTGAAAGTGCCCATATCGAACATCCCTAGTTAAAAGAAATGTTACCGACGGTCTCCTCTGGTCTCTCCCCCCGGCAGGTATGCAGATCCCCGGCATGCCCCAAGCCCTGGCGCAGCTGGGCGTCGGCCACCAGGGCATGGCGGCTGCGGCGGCGGCCGCTAACCGGCTCGGCTTCCCGGGGCTCCAGGCTCCCGGGGGCCACAACGTCCTGCTGGTCAGCAACCTCAACCCAGAGGTCAGTACCCAGCGCCCCCCCCTCTCCCCCCCCCCCCCCCCCCCCATGTGCAGCAGCGCTGTGGATCGGTTCCTGACGCACCGAGTGAAGACACAGTCCCTTGTCCCACCGTGTAGAAGTCCTACAATTAACCCTTTCACTGCCACACAACGGAAGGTTAACTCTTTTACTATCACACTACCAACGGTTAGTCGGTAGCGTTTGTCTTGTCCGAAACCCTCGTGCAACTGTGAGTACTTTTGAAATGTCTCTGCGATACTTTGTACGAGGAGCGTGTTGATGGAGAAAAGCGAGACGGAAGACTTAATTGTAGGAATTGTACACGGCTGGACAAGGGACTGTGTATTCACTCGGTGCTTCACCGTCACGGAAGGGGCTACGGTCCCCCCCCACTGCAGCGCCGTGGACACGTTAGCGCCCTGCGGCTTTCCACTTGATTTTATATCGCCCCCCGTCCGGCCACAAGAGGGCGCCCCTTTACCTCCATCGCTCTGCGCCCCTTTACCTCCATCGCTCTGCGTCTTCCTGTCCCTCCTTCCCATCCACCCGATTGGAGGAGCGATCTCGCTCCTTTAGAAAGAGGCGTGTATTTAAGGGGGGGGGGTCCTCCTCTCCTCTCCTCTGAGGACCTTACTCTTTTGTGTTTCTCTGATCTGCCACTTTTATTCACTGTGGATTTTCCTTTTTTTAAGTTTATTAAAACAAAAACTAACTTCTTTTTTAATTTATCTCACCATTTCATATCTTCATTTTTTCTCCCCGTCCCATTCGTTGAAATCATTCTGGAGTTGTTTGGAGAGACAATATTACTTTTTTTTTTTTTTTTTAAGAATATAAGAATATAGCATCATTTTTGCGATTATCTTGTTTTAGAATATAACGTGAGTTGTCGTTTGTTAGGTTCATCACAGGCGTTTCTCTTGAGTTGTAGATCAAGTAGTTACATTTACAGCGCTGCTGTCCGATCAAAACAAATCTACAAAATAATTTTCATTAAGATTTTTGAAGCTGTGCAAAAGTTTCTGAATGGATTTCGCGCGCTCCTAGTTTTGTCAAATCTACTTGTGATTTGATTCAAATTAAGTTTAAAACACAAACATTTAGGTATCTTTTGGTGGTTTGACAACAGCGTTATGTTGACTTTTGGAGTAACGTTTTATAACTATAGCCATATGCTGATTTTTAAAGCAATTTATTTGTAGTCGTAAGGAGTTATTGGGAAATTGAATAGTAAGGTTAAAGGATCGAAATGTAATTCAGGAATTATTACAAACAAAACCATTCAATTCAAAAGTACATATTGTCTCTTTGCCTTTTTTCTGTATTTCATTGTTAATCTTTTTTTCTCTTCCTTTCTCCTAGTGTTCCCATAGTGACAGTGCATTTTAATTTAGCCAGTTCTACTGTCTGAAGCACTACATTTCTTTGTGTATACTGACCTTGTTTTTTTTTTACTTCCTTTCTCTCTCTCTCTCTCTCCCTTTATCTTTCTCCTCCTCCTCCCCTCTCTTTTTGTTGTTTTTTGAATCCCCTCACCTGAACTCCTGCCAACTGACTGCACGCCCCACGACCAATTGTTCCCCCACTCCTCCTACTCCCTCCCTCTCTCCATTCGTCTGTTACTCCTCCCTCCCTCCCACCCCACCATCCATCGTCCCCCAATTTGAACCTCCCTCCCTCCCTCCCTCCCTCCCTCCCTCCCTCCCTCCCTCCCTCCCTCCCTCCCCCCCTCCCTCCCCCTGATTGAAACAAAAACCAACACACGACAACACCACATTGTCCTTTGGCCCCACCTGACTCCCATCATCATCCTCCTGCTCTCTTCCTCCTCACCATCTCCATCTCTCTGTTCCTCTCCTCCTCCTCCTCCTCACCCTGTTGGAACCCTCTCCTCCTCCACTCTCCCTCTCTTCTGCTTCTCTCTCTCTCTCTCCATTCTCTCGTTGCTCATGCCTCTCCTCCCTCCATGGTACTGTGGCCTTCCTGTGGACCTCGCTGCCTGTGGACATGTCCCGACTCCACTCCACTCCCTCCTCCTCCTCTCCCCTCTCCTCTCCCCCTGTCCCCCCCCTCCCCCTCTCTCTCTGTCTCTCTCTCTCCCTCCCTCCCTGCCCCGCTGCTCCCCCTGCTGTCTCTAAAGAGCGTTACGCCACACTGCCTCTTTATTCTTTTCGGTATGTTATCATTCTTTTTCATCCTTTTTTTATTACTACTACTACTGTACCCGACGAGGTGGGCTCGTCTCAAGTTGTTGCCATATTATTTTATAGTTTTTTTTTCTCCACCTACTGGTGATTTCGTCATCAGAACTACTACTGAGCTATGAGGGGTGGCGTTCGGTTGGTTTGTATGACCTGTTGTGGGTTGGTGTGTGAGTGAGAGAGAGAGAGAGAGAGAGAGAGAGAGAGTGAGAGCGCGCGCAAGTGAGATGAGAACATTAGCAGAAAGCGGCAGCATTTCATTTAGATTTGAAACGGGGTTTGGTTTCGCCTTCTATCCACGGGGTAACTAACAAAGCAATCCACCGCTACGGCCTTCAGAGCCGGCGACGAGGCCCTGGGGAAACGCAGCGCTCTCTGATAATAAGAAACGTGGGGATCGTTTGGTTTCAGTGATAATAATAATGAGACCAGAGGCTGTTGGGATTCTAAATAAAAACGCCGCCCTCGGGGGGGGGGGGGGGGGAGGAGGAAGAGATGAAAGCCAGCACTGTGTTGATCCCACGCCGTCCACTTTTAGCCATGGAATTATCGAGTTTCACTTTGCCCCCCGGCTGATTTCTCTCGACGATACGCAGCTCGGTGCTTCAGAGACGACGGCGGGAAATGAAATGCTGCAGCTTTCTCTCTTTTAGTTTTTTTTTTTATTGATTTGTGAGCGAGAGTTGGAACATGTCCCACCGGGCACGTCATCACGTTTATATATATATATATATTCTGTAGCGGTTTGTCTCACTTCTCTCTGAATGTAGGTATCTGCATGTTTCCTCTCCTCCTGCATGCTATCGGCAACAACAAAAAAGCCCCCGTTTTTTTTGTCTCGTCAAATAATCAATTCTGTTTTTCTTTATTTTGATTATTGTTTTTGTCACAATCAAAGCTTACCTATGTTTTGTCACTTTTCTTTTTCTTTTTTTGCCCTCAAATCATTATTCCCCAAAACATTGACCCGTCGTGTTGTGGCCCCCTTATCATCTCCCAACGTAGGGTTGCTGTGGTAGCGTTCATATGTAGAGTGAGGATGGGTGATATGGAAATTAATATATTTCAATAACCTATCGTATGTTTTAGGTATGTTATGTCACATCTGGAATAGCCCAGTTTGAACCGCATGGTAACGGGAAGTCTGCTGCGACATGGAAATATATATATATATATTTTGTCAAATATTGCAGAATATTTTGTGAAATATGTATATATTTTTTTACTTTTTCTCAGTTTATCGCGGTCCACGATATAAAAATAACTATACCATAACGCAGATGGACAATGGACAATTTGAGAATACACAACACCTGTAGAATAGCTTCTAATTCTCTGCTATAAGGTCTCGACATATGAATAACGGTCATGCTACCCCATATCCCTGATTTGATGATTCTATTTTAATAAACAAGATGATATAAGTCTCGTTAGCCGTGATTGGCTGCTGTGGCTCCTGGTTAGGTTGTGTGATTGGCCACGAGTGTGTGTGTGACGTTTGCCCCTCCCTCCTTCCCCAGGTGTGTACGGCGACGTCATGAGAGTGAAGATCCTCTTCAACAAGAAGGAGAACGCTCTGATCCAGATGTGTGACGGAACACAGGCCCAGCTAGGTACTGTACTGCCCTCTAGGGCCGGGGGGGGCTGTGCGGTTCTGGCTCAAATGTGAATCACGATTTTTCTCTCGTTAAGAATTGAGATCACCATTCTCTCACACGATTCTTATTTTTTCAATAAAATCATTTATTGCACTCTTAACCCTTTCACTGCCACACGACAGAAGGTTAACCCTTTACTATCACACAACCGACGGCGTGGTTGTGTGATAGTAAAGGGCTAACCTTCTGTATTGTCACAGTGAAAGGGTTAACCGGCTGTCGTGTGGCAGTGAAAGGGTGTTAAACAGACAATATAACATGAAAATCATCATAATTTAGAAATGAGATTGCATAGGTCTATGAATCGAGATCGCGATTTTATTTCGATTAATTGCCCAGCCCACTCTAAACCTCTGATCCAGATGTGTTGACGTAACAGTTCCATAGCCTGAAGTGTTATCTACAGTGCAGGTCCAAAGTTTCTAACAATCCCGCGGGGGGGGGGGGGGGGGGAGGGGGGGGAATTCATGTTTTACAAATGTTTTTGTAATGTGTGTACCAGCGTTAATTCGGCATGATGGAGGGAACAGCGCCCTGAGAGGGAGGTTTGCCCCGAGTGGGAGGTTCGAAGGGTCAAAGTGGGTATAAAACGGGAGGGAAGACTGTCGGGTTTTAAACTGTGGATACCAAACACGACTGAACTTTTTTTGACTTTGAATTTTTTTTTTATATTTTTTATCTATTATATTCTATTTTATTGCACTGCACTATTTTACTGTCTATTTGAAACTGAATCAAACCATAAACTAGGTGGCCTTTTGGGATGTTAGATCCTAATGTGAAAAACAGTGATTTTATATACGTCTGTACTTTATGTGCTCATTTTATGCCTGTCTTTTTTTCTGTTGTGAAGCACTTTGAGCTGCAGTTTCTGTATGAAAAGGTGCTCTACAAATAAAGTTTATTATTATTATTAACGTGACGTCGTCTTGTCTCCCCCGCAGCCATGAGCCACCTGAATGGCCAGCGGCTCCACAGCCGGGCGATGCGCGTCACGCTCTCCAAACACACCAACGTGCAGCTGCCCCGCGAGGGCCACGAGGACCAGGGGCTGACCAAGGACTACGGCAACTCCCCGCTGCACCGCTTCAAGAAGCCCGGCTCCAAGAACTACTCCAACATCTTCCCCCCCTCGGCCACGCTGCACCTCTCCAACATACCGTGAGTACAGACGCACGCGCGCAGAGCGCACCAAGGCTGAGCCCGGACGTTCGTTCGTTCGTTACGTTGCCATTCGAATTCTAAATCAACATTCGAATGTGTCTATTCATTCTGTTTAAACAAATGGGGTTTTCTTAACAGTTGCAGAAAAAGATTAGGCTCTACACTAATATTCTAAAATGCTGTTATATTCATTAAAGAAAGTTGATTTAATAAAAAGACTCATTTAATCAGATCACTTTATTCAAATTGAGGATATAGTTTGAGGATATTTATATATATAAAAAAAAAGGAGATTTTTATTTAAACGTTATTTGAAAAAAGATAATTGAAATGTTGTATTTTTATTTTATTAATTAAAAGCGAGGTTCGAACATTCGTTCGAAAAACCCTGACTAAGTTTGAATCCCAAAAACAAGCTTCGGGGACAGCCTTAGCATGCACACACCGCGCAAGGGTTGCCGCGTGATGTTAAATGTCTCATGACGACACCGGTATTACTGGTGGTGACGCCGGACATTTTACAAAATGACACTCGATATCCATAGATCGCTTACTTTGATCTTTAACGTTATGCGGCTACATTGATCCGCTGTGTGTCCGTGTACGTTTTTATTTTATTTATACATTTTCAATGACTAGTATCAATTTGTTGGACAGACAGAGTTGGCTTTATTTAATTTAAAATAAACCAACGGACGGTAATGCCCTCCCGTTTTCTATACATTTTCTATCCTTTCATTGACGGATCAATGTAAATTGCAGCCTTATTTAGCGCAAACACACTGTTGCTGGTCTGGCAGCGTTGCATCAGAATGGCTTCTTCTCTTATTCTGCATTTGTGACGACATGCCTGGTGATGTTTACACGATTTATAAAAGATATTTAAAATGTTTATTAGCAACGCCGAGCTTTCAAACCATCCCGTATCTCTGTCCGAAACCCTCGTGCAACTGGGAGTACCTTTGGAATTTCTCTGTGGTACTTGTATAGCGAAGGGTTTGGGCAGAACCAGTCCTTCATGGTAAATCTAGGTTGGTTTGCTACGGACTAGGAAGTGACTGTGGATTCACTCTGTGCATCACAGTCACGAAAGGGGCTAGACTGGTCCTCTGAGCTCCTCCAGTCAAACATACTGCTGCTGGTCTGGACTGGTCCTCTGAGCTCCTCTCCAGTCAAACATACTGCTGCTGGTCTGGACTGGTCCTCTGAGCTCCTCTCCAGTCAAACACACTGCTGCTGGTCTGGACTGGTCCTCTGAGCTCCTCTCCAGTCAAACATACTGCTGCTGGTCTGGACTGGTCCTCTGAGCTCCTCTCCAGTCAAACATACTGTTGCTGGTCTGGACTGGTCCTCTGAGCTCCTCTCCAGTCAAACATACTGTTGCTGGTCTGGACTGGTCCTCTGAGCTCCTCTCCAGTCAAACATACTGCTGCTGTTCTGGACTGGTCCTCTGAGCTCCTCTCCAGTCAAACATACTGCTGCTGGTCTGGACTGGTCCTCTGAGCTCCTCTCCAGTCAAACATACTGTTGCTGGACTGGTCCTCTGAGCTCCTCTCGCAAAGTTAAATCTACTCTGTGAAACTTAAGCTACTCTGTACTGTGACTCTGCTGCACAGAGACCTATAAAAGAGATCCACTGTCTTCAGTCTCTAAGCAATCCTTTTCATGTATTTTCATTGGTTGACATATTTAGTTGGTGCTTTCTCTTATATGGGGAAGTTCCACCTTAAACAAATTATCTTGCTCATAGACTTTTCTGTCTGAGCTATTACATCCCCAAAGCATTTTATTTAAATGTAGGGCTTACAGCTCTGGAAAGTGTCCCCATATCCCAGTAGAATCGCCATGGGTGTTGTTGTCAGAGTGTCGAGAGTTGTTTCACTATATGGATCATCTCCAGGATTTATCCCTTGATGACGACATCACTAGAGTCGTATCTCTCTGGTGTTCAGCTGAAGAAAAGACTTGGCAACTGTACAGCATTATAGAAATGATGACATAATGAGAGTTCTATTTTCCATAATGTGAGTTTTTTTCAGTTGAGCTGTTGTGTTCGGGGAGATGGAAAATGACTTAACCCCTTCCACTGCCGTACTACCAAATGGTTAACCCGTTCACGGCGACAATACAGGAGGTTGACCCTTTCACTGCCCCATGACAAAGTGTTAACCCTTTCACTGCCACACTACAGAAGGTTAACCCTTTACTATCACACTACAGACGGTTAACCGCCTGTAGTGTGATAGTAAAGGGTTAACCTTCTATTAATGTAGTGTGGCAGTGAAAGGGTTGAGGAAAGCGGTGATTGAATGGATGATGTGATGTGCTGACGTTCCCCGTCTCCCTCCATGCAGGCCTGCGGTGGTGGAGGAGGATCTCAGGACCCTGTTCTCCAGCTCAGGGGGCTCCGTCAAGGCCTTCAAGTTCTTCCAGTGAGTCTCACGGTCACTAAAGGCTTTACCCTGCCTTGTGTTACTTTTAAACCTTTCACTACCACACTACAGAAGGGTAACCTTTCACTACCACACTACAGAAGGTTAACCTTTCACTACCACACTACAGAAGGTTAACCTTTCACTACCACACTACAGAAGGTTAACCCTTTCACTACCACACTACAGAAGGTTAACCTTTCACTACCACACTACAGAAGGTTAACCCTTTCACTACCACACTACAGAAGGTTAACCCTTTCACTGCAACATTACAGAAGGTTAACCCTTTCACTACCACACTACAGAAGGTTAACCCTTTCACTACCACACTACAGACGGTTAACACCCGTTTCTCTTTCCTTTTTAACCCTGTGGGGTGAACAAACTCGTACAAGAGAATTTTAACAAACCAACATTGTGGTGATAATAATGATCATAAAAAAGATCATAAAGATCATACACCTGATGGGGTTAACTATCCTTGACTTTGATGGCTAAAGTATGAACGAGGTCTTATCTACCTGAATCTACCTTGCCTTGTCTATACTACTATGCACTGAAGACTAACACTCAAGTTCAACACTGTTTGACGAACAATCTTAGCTTAGTTGTGCCCTTCCTGCTGACTTGTCGTACAGAACTTGTAAGTCGCTTTGGATAAAAGCGTTAAGCTAAATGACTAAATGTAAATATAAGTCAAAAAAAGTTGTCTTTGTCTTTCTTCTTATGTCCCTAGTGTTTGACTATGGTTTTTTTTTTTAAGTGTCCAAAGCAATTTCATAGAGAGTGGCTCTTGTGTTTTTTTTCTTTTTTAGGAAGGACCGCAAGATGGCTCTGATCCAGATGGGCTCGGTCGAGGAGGCCATCGAGTCCCTGATCGAGTTCCACAACCACGACCTGGGAGAGAACCACCACCTCAGAGTCTCCTTCTCCAAGTCCACCATCTAGTCGTCCCTCCCCCCCATTTCACACCAAGTGCCCTCCCTCTTCCTCCCTGGGCGTCGTCTCGAGTGTCCTCCGCCCCCCCGCCAGGCCGGGGAGGGAAATGTCCACCGTCGATGCCTTTCATTGCAGAACGCCGCTCTGTGAAAACGTCTCTTACTTACTTTTGATTAGTCGTCGGGTGGAGGTTGACGTAGGGTTTGGGGGGGGGGGGGGGAGACTCACGGTGCAGCAGTTTGCAATGAAACGTCAAACCTCATCTTGGAGTGAAGTAGGGACAGCTGTCACACCGTCAGTTTAGACCAAATCTCTTAAAAGAAAAGAAAAAAAACACGCCCTCCGCCACAGATATACAGATGCATATAGATGACGTGGATGTACCGCGTCCACGCCAGACACACTTCAGCATTCCTTGACTTATTACTATGATACTTGTATGAATATCTATACATGTGTGTGTGTGTGTGTGTGCCTTTGTGAAATGCCACTTTGAACCTATTGGGCCAGTCATAGGAAGAGACGAAGGTTTTTTCTTTTTTTTTTTTTTGTTGAATATCAAACTTTAAAAATTGGATTCTATATCCGCTGATTTATTTGATATATGTTCTTTCATCAGAACCCACCTATTGGCCTTCGGGGATCCTTACCACTTAGCTGTCGTTTAGTAAAGGACGTTTCTTAAATAGCTAACTCCATATAGTCCTGTGCCTTACAAGCCAGATTGCCTTAAAAACGCTGCTCTGGCTTCAATCGGAGAAGAAATGGCTCTCAAAGTGTGCGTTCCCTCGTGTGTGTGTGTCGTCGTCGTCGTCGTCCCCCCCCCCCCCCGACACGCAGCTCGAGTGGCTTAATCAATAATTGATCTCAAGAATCTAAAAAAGCTACCCCGTTTTTGTTTTCTTCCGAGTATATATCGTGTGCGTTTAGCCCCCAATATATATGTAGGAACCATGAACGTCGAGTCGTAGGTTTCCTCTTGATGACCCGGTTAAAGTGCTTCAGCTGCGTTCTCCTCCGTGTGTGTGGAGAACCCTCCACACACACCGTCCTCCCGGCCCTCCGTCCCCTGTGTTCACCTCTTCTCTCTCACTAGAGGCCCTGCCTGCTGTAAAGGGCGGCTCACTTAACCACACTGTATATCCTCTATAGGTGGACACCTTTTTTCTATTCCTTTTTTTTTGTATACATTTTTAATGTTAGCATTTATACTCGTATCACCTATACTGTATAGCGTATCTTTATGTGTAGTGGCTGTTTTTTTTTTAAATAACAATCACCGGTGCCTTTTGATCTCCTCCCCCCCGCCCGCTCGCTCGAGTCGGGTGGTCTTGTATCTCTGAGAGGCCGAAGAAAACGCATCCGTCTGGCCTTTAAAACAGTTGACCTGTTGACCTCTCGTTCAGGTGTGTTTTTTTTTTTTTTTCAATCTTCACTTTACCTGCCTGCAGAGATGCATCCGTTTCCCCCCCCCCCCCCCCTCTTAAAACGCACAGGTGTCCCCCGGCCCGTCGAGCTCGAGGCTCGGCTTCGGATGAAACCTCATCGCCGTCGACGTCGGGTCAAATAGACAAAGCCGTTTTTTTTTCTTTTCATTCCTAGAAAGTCGGATGTTGTTGGTTTATGTTTTTTGCGCCACGACCGGGTGGTTATGTGTTTTTTTCCGCGTAAGACGACCGGGTGGTTATGGATTTGGACGCAGTCCTCTCTCCGCTCTGGATTTTCGCGCCGGTTATTGTTGTTCTCCCCCAGCCGGGTTCTTTAGTGCACTTTGTCTCCCTGTCAGGTCCGAGTGGCAGCGTCACGCTGAAGTCTTAACTTTGTCACATTCCTGCGACGAGGAACGACAAACCTCCGCCGCGCTCGTCTGGGACCAGATACGGAGTTAGCTCTCCGTCATCCCTCTCTCTCTATATATTTTTGTAAAAGAAACAACGGCTTCTTCCGCACGGCGTCACGTAGCTACAGACGGTTATCGCTGAGAGAAAAAAAAGGACCAAAGTACCTTTCCACCCCCTGCTGTTTTATATAGTGTTGCGATCTCTTAACATGTTTTGTTTTCCTTCTCTCCTTCACATTCCTCCTCAAATCCGTAAATATAGATAGATGAGGCTTTAAGAAAAAGATGCCTTTCTCTAACCCCCACCCCCCACACTGTTCTCGGATGCCTTGAGACACGAGTCGATTTGACGTTTTGACGGATGTTTTGTGTGTGTAGGTAGTTCTACTGTACATTCTGCGTTGTACCCCTCCTCGTTGAAATTGATTTGCGAGCCTACGTTTGGTAGAGAATGCTTTAGAAATGGATACTTAATTGAACCACAGTAATAGCTGTGACGTCGATGGCGTAGTAAGAGTATATAATGCCATGTCCTCTTTTTGTTAAAAGCTTCTTTTTTTTCATGTTTTTTTTTATATGGGGGCGGGGGGGAGGGGCTTAAGCGATGTATAAGGCAGAGGTTTATGGTTGTATATATTCATGTTTTTGTACCACAAAGTCATTTTGGATTATATATCCACTTTACATTTAAAACATGTATATTTTGGTATAACAACAGTGCAGACCTGTTTTAAGCTCTCCGAGCTGTTTAAGACAAATTTTTGTACCACAAAAAGATATTAAATCTTATCTGAACACAGATGTGTCTCTGTATCTGACCCCTGACCCCGCCCCCTCCTCTCTCTCCCTCTCTGTTCCTCTCGCTCACATCCTCCGCTGCCTTCAAATAAATCTTTACTTTGTCCCGTCTGTCATCTGGCTTGGTTTGGTTTTCTGTCTCTTCTGTCTCTTGCTGTTCTGCATCGGTTAACATCTCGTAACATTTTCTGTGTTTCCTGTCCTGTTGACCGCTGAGGGTTTTAATTTTTACCTTTTTCTTATTTTAACTACTTTCAATTTCCTACTCATCTCATCTGAAGCTGGACTGACTACATGTTTCAAGTGTATCTACAGGTATAAAACGACTACATTGTTATAGTTATGTACAAAGTTGTGTATATACACAGTGCAAAGTCATTCAGGTTGGTGCAAAAAAAGAAAATAACATTCTATATACATAGCAAGATTTATTAGGCTACATATTGACATTAAAGATGCTGTAAGTGGTGTTTTTCTTTTCAAATAAGTGTTAAATAGCTACATTCCAACAGCCACCACTGATGAGTGTCTGGTCAGTAACCTGGGTCTCCCAGTCCCTCCTGCTCTGCAGTAAACAGACATCACTGATATAGTGTCTGGTCAGTAACATGGGTCTCCCAGTCCCTCCACTCTGCAGTAAACAGCCATCACTGATATAGAGTGTCTGGTCAGTAACATGGGTCTCCCAGTCCCTCCACTGCAGTAAACAGCCATCACTGATATAGTGTCTGGTCAGTAACATGGGTCTCCCAGTCCCTCCACTCTGCAGTAAACAGCCATCACTGATATAGAGTGTCTGGTCAGTAACATGGGTATCCTAGTCCCTCCTCTCTGCAGTAAACAGTCATCACTGATACAGAGTGTCTGGTCAGTAACATGGGTCTCCCAGTCCCTCCTGCTCTGCAGTAAACAGCCATCACTGATATAGAGTGTCTGGTCAGTAACATGGGTCTCCCAGTCCCTCCACTCTGCAGTAAACAGCCATCACTGATATAGTGTCTGGTCAGTAACGTGGGTCTCCCAGTCCCTCCACTCTGCAGTAAACAGCCATCACTGATATAGTGTCTTGTCAGTAACATGGGTCTCCCAGTCCCTCCACTCTGCAGTAAACAGCCATCACTGATACAGAGTGTCTGGTCAGTAACATGGGTCTCTCAGTCCCTCCACTCTGCAGTAAACAGTCATCACTGATACAGAGTGTCTGGTCAGTAACATGGGTCTCCCAGTCCCTCCACTCTGCAGTAAACAGCCATCACTGATATAGAGTGTCTGGTCAGTAACATGGGTCTCCCAGTCCCTCCACTCTGCAGTAAACAGTCATCACTGATATAGAGTGTCTGGTCAGTAACATGGGTCTCCCAGTCCCTCCTGCTCTGCAGTAAACAGCCATCACTGATATAGAGTGTCTGGTCAGTAACATGGGTCTCTCAGTCCCTCCACTCTGCAGTAAACAGCCATCACTGATATAGAGTGTCTGGTCAGTAACATGGGTCTCCCAGTCCCTCCTGCTCTGCAGTAAACAGCCATCACTGATAGTGTCTGGTCAGTAACATGGGTCTCCCAGTCCCTCCTGCTCTGCAGTAAACAGCTATCACTGATATAGAGTGTCTGGTCAGTAACATGGGTCTCTCAGTCCCTCCTGCTCTGCAGTAAACAGCCATCACTGATATAGAGTGTCTGGTCAGTAACATGGGTCTCCCAGTCCCTCCACTCTGCAGTAAACAGCCATCACTGATATAGAGTGTCTGGTCAGTAACATGGGTCTCCCAGTCCCTCCTGCTCTGCAGTAAACAGCCATCACTGATAGTGTCTGGTCAGTAACATGGGTCTCTCAGTCCCTCCGCTCTGCAGTAAACAGTCATCACTGATATAGAGTGTCTGGTCAGTAACATGGGTCTCTCAGTCCCTCCACTCTGCAGTAAACAGCCATCACTGATATAGAGTGTCTGGTCAGTAACATGGGTCTCCCAGTCCCTCCACTCTGCAGTAAACAGTCATCACTGATATAGAGTGTCTGGTCATCAGTAACATGGGTCTCTCACTCCCTCCACTGCAGTAAACAGTCATCACTGATATAGAGTGTCTGGTCAGTAACATGGGTCTCTCAGTCCCTCCACTCTGCAGTAAACAGCCATCACTGATATATATAGTGTCTGGTCAGTAACATGGGTCTCCCAGTCCCTCCACTCTGCAGTAAACAGTCATCACTGATATAGAGTGTCTGGTCAGTAACATGGGTCTCCCAGTCCCTCCGCTCTGCAGTAAACAGCCATCACTGATATAGAGTGTACACAAAACACAAAGTACTGTTCTGGTATCCCTTCTCACTTTGTCCAATCAGGAGAGAGAACCTTGGATATCTTTTTTATTTTACTTATTTCAAGAAGTCTTGCCAAGCCAGATTTGCTTACTGCACTCACTGGCAGATTATTTCAAGTACATATTTACTTAAACTTGTTTTTATTTATTATTTATGTGATTGGATAAAGTGGGAATGGGACACCAGGAAATACATGTTCTGTTCACTGCAGAGAAGAGACTGGTCATAGTAACACTATCAGTGATGGCTGTCGGAAATAATGTAGAGCTGTTATTATAACATGTGTAGACCACTTATTTTAATTAACAAAGAAAATACCACTTCCAGTCGTCTCGCGTCGTTATTACCTGTAATCAAGGCCGGCTGGCTGATCAGCTCGACACTGAAGGCTAGTCTGTCCACTGGGGAAAACGGTTTGTATATAGCTGTTAAATTATTCAGTGATATGGAATATCATATCCACCGTATTTTGTCAACGAGATGGAAAACACGGCACCCGGCAAAACGGAAGCTCTCTGATGCCCCGACTTTACTAAACATTAGCGGCACTATATTCCTGATAATAGCACAGGTTTCTAACGAGAATTTGGAATGCTGCTTATTAATGATAATGAATCTTTAAAGTGGTACATGAACATGTGGTGTTTGGTGAAATACTCGCACTAGGCGAAAATGACACCGAAGCCTATTATTGTATAAATCACGTGTTCTGTGCGGATGTTTTATCTGACCATTTTGTAACGTTACTTTTATCTGTAATGTCTTATGTCTTATCGTACGCCGTTAAATTAACTTCAAACGTGAAGATGAAGTCGACAAGGAGGAGACGAGTTAACCCTCATGTTGACCCGGGGTCTAACTCAGTCCTCCTGACCACTAAAAAGAAAGGAGTATCACTCAATATAGTTAATAATACTACATCCTAACTAACTATATGCATTCATAACCATATAATCCCATTGTAATTTGATTTTATGGCCCCTGAGACACATCATGTCCCTTATTTTTAAGATGAAAATGAGGTTGTTCAATCATAATATACTAAATGTGAAACCCGTAGATAATAATGTTTTCTGACTATAATAGAACAATATTAGAATATAACTTCTGAACAAAAGTTTAGTATATTTATTATTATTATTTTATTTATTTATATTTAGTATTACTATTTTTATAGTATAGTTTTACCTTGCCGGGTCAAGAATGACCCTAAAGACCACATAAGGGTTAAATAGTTGGAGGCCTGAGACCCAATACAGGGTGCCTCACGTTTTGTACTCTTGACTTTTACCCCACGGAGCCACTAGGGGGAGCCGTTGCTCTCTGCTGGCGAGCAGAGGTGACTTTACCTGCCACTCACTCACAGACGCGCCAGGACTCAAGAGGCTGTGAATGATCCGTCTCCTTGCCTTGGCATTCTTCCTGTATTCCTTTTGTTTCTCTACCTTTTCTTAGAGATAAAGGAGATTAACCTCACCTCTTTTTCCAGCCTTTTAGAGTGTGAGTGTTTGGGGGGGAGGGAAGGTCGGAATCAGTCAAGAGGAAACTATTCGAGGGGAGGTGGAATTGGCCGCCTAATCCCACCTGCGCCTCGCCCGCCCGTGTGGAGGGTGTTGATTTCCACACGTGTTTAGAGACACAAGGGCAGACATTAGTGTTTGACCTCCAGTTCCACACACCGACCGAGCACCGGGAATAATCATAACAACGACCGTCAGGTTATTAAAGTATATGGACAGTTTTGATTTAAAAATGTACCCCCATCCGTACCCAACAATCACGACGAAGGTCACAGTCGAGACAGAAACGCCACTCTGATGCATAACAATAGTTATTTTAAGACGACCTCCTCCAGATTCTTCATCTCTACTCATCCATACTGTGGGTGATCGGTTCAAGGACGCTAAAGGCGGCGGTACACATTCTCTCTGTAATATAATAATAATTTATATCATCAGATGATATATCATTTATATATCTCCACACACGCCCACGCACGCGCGCTGCACAAAAACAAACTTGACCCCCGGCGCCACCCGCCACTTTGATGATGTTTTGCAAAAAAATAAACAGAAAACGTTATACCACCACCAGGCAGTTGATATCTTATTTCAAGGCACTTATAGTTTCTTCTTTCAACATGCAGGAGTATAACTTGTTGTGCTAAGCAGCAGCGTGAACCTTCTTCTTCTGATGGTTCCGGGGGCAGATCTGATGGGTTCCTCACATCCTTGTTTACCTGCTGCAGCCGTTTAGTTTAGTATTCCACCCAGAGCCACGTTGAAATGTGAGCGGTTGTGTAATTGCCTAGAAGAGTAATGGAAAACAACATGTCAACAACGACGCTCTGTTTTGGCGGTTTTCTTTTTGTGTGTGTGTGTGTGTGTGTGTGTGTGTGTGTGTGTGTGTGTGTGTGTGTGTGTGTGTGTTGCAGACTTCTCTCTCTCTGGGAGTAAATTGGCCGACCAGACCAATTGCTACTTAAAGTCTGAATCGGTTCGAGGAGCCGTTGGTATAAAATAAATCTATACTGCATTCGAATCACGGAAAACGTGGACTTGTTTATTTGCAATGCACTTTAAAAACTCAATTCATTATACGAGTATCTCTTGGTCAGTTGAAATCGTTTAACGGCAAACAAACCACTTCACCACCACACAAGTTGTTTTTAATTATTTTTAAATGTTTAATCGATTGACTTTATGTAAATACCGTGTAAGTGGATGTAAATCCAAAGCACTTTACAGTTTTGTTTCTCACATTTTTACCCGTTCAGTCACACGTTCACACACCGACGGCGGAGGCGACCATGCAGGGTGGTGCCGACCTGCTCATCACTACGTTTTTACGTCAAATGTATATACTCCCTTTTCTGGACTCTTTTTGTACCACAAACAGTACTGTATTTGCAAATCTGGTATGTCATAAATGTATAGATGTAGCAGTACTGAGGGCGGCTACGTGGCGTAGTGGGCAAGGCGCTCACCACGAATGCATAGACGCTGGGCTCGTCAGTTCGAGCCCAGCGCTCCACATTGCTTTCAGTTTAGCTGGTTGTTCATACTAATACACATTGGCCGTATTAGGGGGTGGGAAACTGATGGGTGGGGACAGCGTGAGCCTCCCACGCGTTACTCCTCGCCACTGAGAGATCGAGCTGCGCAGGTGAAAAGATGCGACTGCTGTTACCTCAAGTATCGGAGGGGACTTGTGCTATGTATGACTTAGTCCACATTGCAGCCGGCTTGTGGGAGGCAAGAAACAGCGTTCGTGACAGGGGAGGGTTGAATTGGATGATACGAAATTGGGATGGGAGGAAAATATAGAAAAAATGGGAGAAAAAGTGGATAAAAAAAAAACAATTGTGTGTATTGAGCCGTACTGTATTGTACCCATTCTGCTAATCTGTTAAATACAATCTTCAATCAATCAATCAAGGAGCAGTTAGTGTCTTGCTCAAGGACACTTCAACACGCTGCCCCCGGAGGAACGGAAATCGAACCGTAAACCTTCTGACTACCAGACGACTGCTCTACCTCCTGAGCCACTATTTTCTTATTTTGTGTTTATTATGTGTTGTGTATTTCTCAACGTCAGAGAGCTTGTTCTCAATCATCCTTCCAGATTAAATAAAGATTGAATGAATGAATGAACCCTTTCACTACCGCACTACCAAATGGTTAACCCTTTCACTGCGACAACACAGAAGGTTAACCCTTTCACTGCCACACTACAGAAGGTTAGCCCTTTCACTACCATACTATAGAAGGTTAACCCTTTCACTACCACACTACAGAAGGTTAACCCTTTCACTGTGACAATACCGAAGGTTAACCCTTTCACTGCCACATGACAAAGGGTTAACCCTTTAACTACCACACTACAGAAGGTTAACCCTTTACTATCACACTACAGACGGTTCCCTCTGTAGTGTGATAGTAAAGGGTTAACCTTCTGTAGTGTGGTAGTGAAAGGGGGGGGGGGGGGGGGGGCTATGTTAAATGTTTATTTTTTAAACGCTTTACATTTTTTAACTGCCCCTTCAATTATGCATGAAGATCCTCTCAAACTAAAGATAATTATCTGTGCATTTATAACCTCATGGTCACGTTCAGTTCATATGCACCATTTTAAAGAGCAGCAGAGAGAAAACATGAAAGGGAAATGTTTCTTTGGCCAAATAGTTTCCTGGATGAGGAAAAGAAATATCTGTTTCCCACGTCGTGGGTTTTCCCTCTCGTTCCGTCAGCCCTCGACCTTATAGTCACACGGCGGCCATTTTGCTCTTATCGTTTACATTTAGTAATTTAGCTGAACGCTTTTATCCAAAGTACAAGTTCTGCACAACAAGTCAAGCAGGAAGGGTACAACTCTGGCAGCTAAGGGTCAGTAAGATTGTTCGTCAAACAGTGTCGAACTTGGAGTGCTACAGTCTTGAGTGCATATAGTAGTAAAGACATAATATTAGCATAGTAGGTAGTAGGGGTGTAAAGGTACTCGTATCCGTACCGAACCGTTTCAGTGTGTACCGTACCAAACGGCTGTGTACCGAACGAATACAACGGTATGTTAACCACTAACGACCGCCCACCCGGGGCTGTTTTTTTTTTTAACCCTAACCCTAACCCTACAAGTACAATTAGTTACTGCACACTACATCACCCCTGGGTGGAACATGAAAAGCCAAACTTTCCCCCACTGTACTGAAAACCCGTACCGAACCGTGACTTCAATACCGAGGTTTTTGTGTACCGTTACACCCAGGGCTGGCTCTGACCAATTGGCTGCCCTAGGCAGGATTGTATCTGTTGCCCCCTTGCATCACAGTTTGTTCTGTTCCACACAGTAAAGAGAGAAGAAGATGAAGAAGTTGTTTGTTTGGAGAATTTCTCACTTGCCGTCCAAATGAATGAGCCATTGTAATTTTCCATGGGATTGTTATACATGTTGGACCTGTACTATAGATAAGACTTCAGTATTTCGAAATAACTAGTAGTATTAGTAAAAAAAATTATAATAATAATAAAAAAAAATATATATATATATATATATCCCCCCCCCCCCCCCTCTGGGTGGTGGCGCCCTTAGCATTTGCCTATACTGCCTAAACCTATAACCGGCCCTGGTTACACCCCTAGTAGGTAGTAATATAGGTTACTTAGTAGCAAAGTGCATAATAGTAAAAGAAAATGTCTCCCCACCCTGTTAACCCTTTCACTACCAAATGTTTAACCCTTTCACTGCGACGATACAGAAGGTTAACCCTTTCACTCACTGCCACACGACAATGGGTTAACCCTTTCACAACCACACTGCAGAAGGTTAACCCTTTCACAACCACACTACATATAAGGTTAACCCTTTCGCTACCACACTACAGACGGTTAACCATCTGTAGTGTGAAAGGGTTAAAGGCTTTAGGCCGTATAGGCCTGAACCCCTGCCTCCCAAAATGTCCTTGCGGTCGGGCCACAAGGAGTTAAACATTTGTTTTCGTTTTTTTGTGTCTGTTTAACGCAGCCTAACACAGCACAAGCTACACACACACACACAGAACGAGCTACACACACACACACAGCACAAGCTACACACACACACACAGAACGAGCTACACACACACACACACAGCACAAGCTACACACACACACACACAGAACGAGCTACACACACACACACACAGCACAAGCTACACACACACACACAGAACGAGCTACACACACACACACACAGCACAGCTACACACACACACACAGAACGAGCTACACACACACACACAGAACGAGCTACACACACACACACACAGCACGAGCTACACACACCACACACACAGCACAAGCTACACACACACACACACAGCACAAGCTACACACACACACACAGAACGAGCTACACACACACACACAGCACGAGCTACACACACACACACAGCACGAGCTACACACACACACACAGCACGAGCTACACACACACACACAGCACGAGCTACACACACACACACGCACGAGCTACACACACACACAGCACGAGCTACACACACACACACAGCACGAGCCACACACACACACAGAACGAGCTACACACACACACACACACACACACACACACACACACACACACACACACACACACACAGCACGAGCTACACACACAGCACGAGCCACACACACACACACACACACACACACACACACACACACACAGCACGAGCCACACACACGCACACACAGCACGAGCTACACACACACAGCACGAGCACACACACACCAACAGCACGAGCACACACACACACACAGCACGAGCCACACACACACACACACACACAGCACGAGCCACACACACACACACACACACACACACACACACACACACACACACACACACACACACACACACACACACACACACACACACACACACACTCCCCCTCCTGTTTGTTGTGAATCCGGACCCGTCACGTGTTCTGTTCTGTCCGGACAGACGAGCGCGTGATTAAACAGAACCATGTGGGGCCGTGATCACCCAGCATCTGGGAACATTTATTTACCTTATTATTGTGGAGAGAGAGAGAGGGGGGGGGCAGGAGAGAAGGAGGGAGAGAGGGAGGGAGGGAGGGAGGGAGGGAGGGAGGGAGAGAGAGAGAGAGAGAGGGGGGGGGCAGGAGAGAGGGAGGGAGGGAGAGAGAGAGGAGGGAGGGGGGAGGGAGGAGGGAGGGAGAGAGAGAGAGAGAGAGGGGGGCAGGAGAGAGGGAGGGAGAGAGGAGAGAGAGAGAGAGAGAGAGGAGGGAGAGAGAGAGAGAGAGGAGGGGGGGGCAGGAGAGAGGGAGAGAGGGAGGGAGGGAGAGAGAGGGAGAGAGAGAGAGGGGGCAGGAGAGGAGGGAGGGAGAGAGGGAGAGAGAGAGGGGGGGCAGGAGGGAGGGAGGGAGAGAGGGAGAGAGAGAGAGGGAGAGGGGGGGGCAGGAGAGAGGGAGGAGGGAGAGAGAGAGGGAGAGAGAGAGAGGGGGGGGCAGGAGAGAGGGAGGGAGGGAGGGATGGGGGGGCAGGAGAGAGGGAGGGAGATAGAGAGAAGGGTGGAGGGAGAGAGAGAGAGGGGGGGGGCAGGAGAGCGAGAGAGGGAGGGAGAGAGAGAAAGAGGGAGGGAGGGAGAGAAAGATAGATAGATACACACAGAGAGAGAGGGGGCAGGAGAGAGAGAGAGGGAGGGAGAGAAAGATAGACGGAGAGAGAGGGGGGGCAGGAGAGAGAGAGGGAGAGAAAGATAGACACAGAGAGAGGGGGGGGGGGCAGGAGAGAGATGGAGGGAGGGAGGGAGAGAGATATAGATAGATAGACACAGAGATAGATAGATAGATAGATAGATAGATAGATAGATAGATAGATAGATAGATAGATAGATAGATAGATAGATAGATAGATAGATAGATAGATAGATAGATAGATAGATAGATAGAGAGACACCACACACAAACACACCCAAAAAGCAAACCTGGCACGGGGGACCGTAGTCTGACACAATATGATTTGATCGGCTCGGCCTTCATCCTTTCTGTATTATTTACATCTCTGGGGCTCGGTGGGATAATTTCACGTCCGTGTAATTGATGTCTCCTCTCGCGTTCGGGGGGGGGAAGCAATCACAGGCTTTGCAGACCATATATATATATATCCCCGGCCTCTTATATACAAGAGAGAGAGATGTGTACCGGCGTGCACTCTCACCAGAATATCTAGTGATTTAGGATCACTTTAGGTGCAGCCGGAGACGCCATCGCGAGGTGGTATTGTTTAGTCTACGCTCTACGGTCTTCTGCGGAGGTCCGGGATTAGCCAACTTTTTCTCTCCAGAGTGACACAGCAGAGAGTGAGTGAGAGAGCGAGGGATGGAGGGAGAGAGGGAGGGGGAGAGAGACAGAGACAGAGAGAGAGAGAGACAGCATAGCCCCCGCAGAGAGAGGGAGGGAGAGAGAGGGAGAGACACACAGAGAAGGAGAGAGAGAGAAAGAGACAGCATAGCCCCCACAGAGAGAGGGAGGGAGAAAGAGAGGGGAGAGCGAGAGAAGAGAGCGAGGGAGGGAGAGAGAGCGAGAGAGAGAGAGAGAGGGAAGAGAGAGACACCATAGCCCCCACAGAGAGGTAGGAGAGCGAGATAAGAGAGAGAGAGCGAGGGAGGGAGAGAGAGCGAGGGAGAGAGAGACAGCTTAGCCCCCACAGAGAGAGGGAGGGAGAGAGAGACAGAGAGACAGAGAGAGGGAAAGAGAGAGAAGAGAGAGACACCATAGCCCCCCAGAGGGAAGGGAGAGGGAGAGGGGAGAGCGAGATCAGAGAGAGAGAGTGAGGGAGGGAGGGAGAGAGAGAGCGAGGGAGAGAGAGACAGCATAGCCCCCACAGAGAGAGGGAGGGAGAGAGAGGGGGAGAGCGAGATAAGAGAGAGAGCGAGGGAGAGAGAGAGTGAGAGGAAGAGAGAGACAGCATAGCCCCCACAGAGAGGGAGAGAGAGGGGGATAGCGAGAGAAGACAGAGAGGGAGAGAGAGAGAAAGACACAGCATAGCCCCCACAGAGAGAGGGAGGGAGAGAGAGAGGGGAGAGCGAGAGAAGAGAGCGAGGGAGGGAGAGCGAGAGAGAGGGAGAGAGAGAGAAAGAGAGAGACACCATAGCCCCCACAGAGAGGTAGGAGAGCGAGATAAGAGAAGAGGCGAGGGAGGGAAAGAGAGAGCGAGGGAGAGAGACAGCTTAGCCCCACAGAGAGAGGGAGGGAGAGAGAGCGAGAGAGACAGAGAGAGGGAAAGAGAGAGAAAGAGAGAGACACCATAGCCCCCCAGAGGGAGGGAGAGGGAGAGGGGGAGAGCGAGATCAGAGAGAGAGAGTGAGGGAGGGAGGGAGAGAGAGAGCAGGAGAGAGAGACAGCATAGCCCCCACAGAGAGAGGGAGGGAGAGAGAGGGGAGAGCGAGATAAGAGAGAGAGCGAGGGAAGAGAGAGGTGAGAGGAAGAGAGAGACAGCATAGCCCCCACAGAGAGGGAGGGAGAGGGGGATAGCGAGAGAAGAGAGAGGGAGAGAGAGAGAAAGAGACAGCATAGCCCCCACAGAGAGAGGGAGGAAGAGAGAGAGGGGAGAGCGAGATAAGAGAAAGAGAGCGAGGGAGAGAGAGAGTGAGAGGAAGAGAGACAGCATAGCCCCCACAGAGAGGGAGGGAGAGAGAGAGAAATAGAGAGACAGCATAGCCCCCACAGAGGGAGGGAGGGAGGGAGAGGGGGATAGCGAGAGCAGAGAGAGAGGGAGGAGAGAGAGAAATAGAGAGACAGCATAGCCCCCACAGAGGGAGGGAGAGAGAGGGAGAGAGCGCACTATGAGCCTGAGGCTGAGGTGAGCACCAGTACCCTTGTGGCGTCGTCCCTAAAACAGGAGCCATCAGGAGAACAGCCACCTGTTTCCATATTGCAGCCCCAGACAGATGATGAATAATTCATAGGCCGGGCAGACGCCACGCAGCTGTATTTGGGTTATGGGGGTGCGAGGCTCCGCTCCCTGCCATGCGGCGCGCAAATTATAGACATTACTTTGCAGGCAGCGAACAGGCCGTAGCAGAGGGGGAAAACTAGGACACTTTACTAGGGATGGGCACGGAATCATCCGGTAAGTTTTTTTTTATTTATTTTTTTTATCTTTTCCCCCTCCTTTTTCCTCCGATTTTCTCCCATCCCAATGTTAGTCGTTATGCCAATTCCCAATCCCCTTCCTGGTCGCTGCGCACAGTCAGATCATCTGGGAGAGTGGAGGCTATCACGTGCTTCCTCCGACACACGTCCAGCCAATCAACCGCTTCTTTTCACCTGGCAGCGCGGACTCTCACTGAGAGGGTGTAACGTGTGGAAGGATCACACTATCCCACTTAGATCCTATCCGCGCTGAGCAGGCACCCCGACCGAACTGTAGGAGTCGCTGTTTACAACGACCCGGACCCACCCCGCCAGCTTCTCCCACCCTCTAATACTGCCAATTGTATTAGTGTGAACGGCCAGCCAAGCTGGTGACAACCCTGGAGCTGTGAGCTGGATTCGAACAGGCGAATCCAACGTCTCCGGGGTTGGTGACGAACGCAATCTCCGCTACGCCACCTGACCGCCCGGAATCCGGTACTTTTAAGGGTATATCGACCGAATCACGTCGGTACTATACCGAGTGCCGATTCACGTGAGATCCGCCGGTGCCACATTTCGGTAGTGTAAAAACATAAAAAACGTCAACGTTCACGCGCGTACGATACACGCTTATACCTAGGATTTGACGTGATTCAACAACAAAGCAGTCGGGGGCGCTGGCGAGCCGAAAACGGTGGCAAGTGTGGGTTACACTTTACAAAGCTAGATGCAGACAGCGCTCGCTGCAATATTATATATATATATATATATATATATATATATATATATATATATATATATATATATATATATATATATATATATATATATATATATTAACAAATTGTTCGGGCGGTCAGGTGGCGTAGCGGAGATTGCGTTCGTCACCAACGCCGGCGTTGCTATCAGCTTGGCTGGCCGCTCGGACCTATCTCAAACCCTGCCCTCTTTTCTTGATCCTCCAATCACAACTGTCGCTTACCTCGGACAGCGACAGTTGTGATTGGAGGATCAAGAAAAAAGGGCAGGGTTTGAGATAGGTCCATTGGCTGTATTAGAGGGTGGGAAAGCTGAAGGGTGGGTCCTGGGCGTTGTGGACAGTGACCCTACAGTTCGGTCGGGGCGCCTGCTCACAGTTACTCTCCCCGGTGAGAACCTGCGCGGCCAGGTTGGCTGCACGTGCGTCGGAGGAAAGCATGTGACAGTCTCCGGCCTCCCGGACCAACAGTAGGGGGGAGTGCGCAACAACCAGGAAGGGTGGGATGGGAGAAAAATCGGGAAAAAGAGGGGAAGAAAGATAATTATAAAAATAAAATAAAATTGTTATAATAAATAATAATGATAATAAATCATTTGAAGTTTGGACTAATTTTTTACAACAGAGGTAGGCAGATACAATTCTTTTTAGACCAAAGTACCGGAAAAAAAAGGTACCGTTGGGTATCGATTCACAGGTACCGGCACCCGTATGTGGTTCGAAATAGGAAATAGGAATGATAAGCCTGTTCATGCCTTCTTTTTTTTTGTCATGTCGATGGGCGACACTGTGGCACGGAAGGTGTTAATCCGGAGGTTCCCGGTTCGGTTCCCGCTCCTCCCGGGCAGCGTGTCAATGTGTCCTTGAGCAAAGACACTTAACCCCCTAATTGCTCCCGATGAGCAGGTTGGCACCTTGCATGGTCGCCTCCGCCGTCGGTGTGTGAATGTGTGTGAACCATGAAGAACTCCATCACTCCATCCCTCCATCCCTCCATCACGCCATCACTCCACCTTCACCTTTAAAACAGAGATCAACTTGATATAGCTCACTTCACACGGGGGGGGGGCGCTTTATATGTAGAGGCTGCGGTGCACATGAACCGTCCTTGCAAGTCAGTGAGTCAGACCTGAGTCCCCCGAGGAGAGAGAGAGAGAGAGAGAGGGAGAGAGAGAGAGAGAGGGGGGGAAGAGAGAGACAGAGAGAGGGAGAGAGAGAGATAGAGGGGGGAGAGAGAGAGACAGAGAGATAGAGGGAGAGAGAGAGAGAGAGAGAGAGAGAGAGAGAGAGAGAGAGAGAGAGAGAGAGAGAGAGAGAGAGAGAGAGGGGGGGGGGGGGAAGAGAGAGACAGAGAGAGAGGGAGAGAGAGAGATAGAGGGGGGGAGAGAGAGGGGAGAGAGAGAGACAGAGAGATAGAGGGAGAGAGAGGAGAGACTGAGAGAGGGAGAGAGAGAGAGAAAGAGAGAGAGGGGACAGAGAGATAGAGAGAGGGAGCGAGAGAGAGAGAGACGGGGGGAGAGAGAGACAGAGAGAGAGGGAGAGATAGAGAGGGGGGAGAGAGAGATAGAGGGAGGAGAGACAGAGAGAGAGAGAGCGACAGCCCGCCCCGCCCGCACAGAGAGAGAGAGAGAGAGAAAGAGAAGAGAGAGAGAGAGAGAGAGAGAGAGAGAGAGCGCACGGTGGGAGGTTTTTACTTGCACTGTAATCGGTACCGGTGTGGTCACGGTGGTGGTGTCGCCGCATGCAGGAGGGAAGCGGGTTTGAATCGATAGTCCGTGATCGCAGGCAGCGCTGTGGTCAGAACCGGGAGCACCGCCCGCGGGCAATGAAGTCAAATCGGATTAGAGGACCGGGACCGGAGTGAACACGAACTTGGAACGCGCACAGCCTATAGTGTGTGTGCGTGTGTGTGAGAGAGCTGAGAGAGAGAGAGAGAGAGAGAGAGAGAGAGAGAGAGAGAGAGAGAGAGAGAGAGAGAGAGAGAGAGAGAGAGAGAGAGAGAGAGATGGATGCTGTTGTTTCGCAGTTATGTGATTCCGTTCGCCGCGCCGTACAGCAACGGAAGAAGGGCTGCTTTCATCATCGAAGATGTTTGTTTACTGTATGAACTGAAGAAGAAGAAGAAGAAGAAAGAAGAAGAAGAAGAAGAAGAAAAGGCTCAACGGGATGCAGTTTGGAGTCTGATTTTATTATAGCGTCAATCTGCGCACCGGGGGACGTGACGGTAAACACCGCGCGGAGGGAAGAGCGATCAGAGATCGCGCACCGATAAACACCGAGAACCGAACCGGGGAGGAGGAGGCCAAGTCAGCGTGAGGAGAGGAGAGGAGGACCGGTTCTTTTGACCGGCGTGTCGGTTGTCGAAAACATTATTATTCGGTGCATTTTTCGGTGGTAATTGTTTTATTTCCCTGAAAAGAAGAGGAATCCTCCGCATCTCATCCATATAGGCGGCGGGCGCGTAAATAACGGGAGAAAAGTTTCGGACGCTGCAGAGAGAGAGGAGACGCGCGCACAGCCTCAGCACCCCGCGCGCCGCGGACGCAAGTGTAAATATAACGGGAGTACCATCATCGGGAGGCAGATGATCAAGTTTGAAACGTCCAATTTATAGTGTGTCCGGGACCGGGACCGGGACGGGGCTATAATATACCAACCGGACGGAATCCGCATCAAATTCACCCTCGATGAACCACCGTCTGTCCAAACGCAAACTGACATTGGTGATCTAGAAGAGAGGAGAGGGAGAGGGAGAGAGAGGAGAGAGAGAGAGGAGAGAGAGAGAGGGAGAAAGAGGAGAGAGAGAGAGAGACAGAGAGAGAGAGAGAGAGAGAGAGAGAGAGAGAGAGAGAGAGAGAGAGAGAGAGAGAGAGAGAGAGAGGGAGAGAGAGATAGAGAGACAGAGAGAGACAGACAGAGAGAGAGATAGAGAGAGAGAGTAGGAGATAGTAGGAGAGAGAGATATAGGAGAGATAGAGACAGAGAGAGACAGAGAGAGAGAGACAGAGAGAGAGAGAGACAGAGTAGGAGAGAGAGAGACAGACGGAGAGAGAGAGAGTAGGAGACAGAGAGAGAGAGAGAGAGAGAGAGTAGGAGATAGTAGGAGAGAGAGAGGAGAGAGAGAGAGACAGAGAGAGACAGACGGAGAGAGAGAGAGAGTAGGAGATAGTAGGAGACAGAGAAAGAGAGAGAGAGCTCCCGTGGATGATGTTGCTGTGGCAGTTCCGTCGTCGTCAGTGCGTGATGGAGGTGGTGGTCCTGTCCGTCCTGTCCTGGGTGCTGTCCGCCTGGGCGGAGGACAAGATCATCTTCGATCGACACTCTGTCTACTGGAACAGCTCCAACCCCAGGTGAGTGTGTGTGTGTGTGTGTGTCTGTGTGTGTGTGTGTGTGTGTGTGTGTGAGAGAGAGAGACTATAGTGTTGTTTTAGTAGAGCTATTAGTA
>NC_140167.1:3194742-3264146 GCF_963971535.1 Notolepis coatsorum | reverse complement strand
TCTCTCTCTCTCTCTCTCTCTCATTCTCTCTCTCTCTCTCTCTCTCTCTCATTCTCTCTCTCTCATTCTCTCTCTCTCATTCTCTCTCACACACCAACCCACAACAGGTCATACAAACCAACCGAACGCCACCCCTCATAGCTCAGTAGTAGTTCTGATGACGAAATCACCAGTAGGTGGAGAAAAAAAAAACTATAAAATAATATGGCAACAACTTGAGACGAGCCCACCTCGTCGGGTACAGTCAGTAGTAGTAATAAAAAAAAGATGAAAAAGAATGATAACATACCGAAAAGAATAAAGAGGCAGTGTGGCGTAACGCTCTTTAGAGACAGCAGGGGGAGCAGCGGGGCAGGGAGGGAGGGAGAGAGAGAGACAGAGAGAGAGGGGGAGGGGGGGACAGGGGGAGAGGAGAGGGGAGAGGAGGAGGAGGAGGGAGTGGAGTGGAGTCGGGACATGTCCACAGGCAGCGAGGTCCACAGGAAGGCCACAGTACCATGGAGGGAGGAGAGGCATGAGCAACGAGAGAATGGAGAGAGAGAGAGAGAAGCAGAAGAGAGGGAGAGTGGAGGAGGAGAGGGTTCCAACAGGGTGAGGAGGAGGAGGAGAGGAACAGAGAGGTGGAGATGGTGAGGAGGAAGAGAGCAGGAGGAGGATGATGATGGGAGTCAGGTGGGGCCAAAGGACAATGTGGTGTTGTCGTGTGTTGGTTTTTGTTTCAATCAGGGGGGGGAGGGAGGGAGGGAGGGAGGGAGGGAGGGAGGGAGGTTCAAATTGGGGGACGATGGATGGTGGGGTGGGAGGGAGGGAGGAGTAACAGACGAATGGAGAGAGGGAGGGAGGGAGGAGGAGAGTGGGGGAACAATTGGTCGTGGGGCGTGCAGTCAGTTGGCAGGAGTTCAGGTGAGGGGATTCAAAAAACAACAAAAAGAGAGAGGGGAGGAGGAGGAGAAAGATAAAGGAAGAGAGAGAGAGATAGAGAGAAAGGAAGTAAAAAAAAAACAAGGTCAGTATACACAAAGAAATGTAGTGCTTCAGACAGTAGAACTGGCTAAATTAAAATGCACTGTCACTATGGGAACACTAGGAGAAAGGAAGAGAAAAAAAGATTAACAATGAAATACAGAAAAAAGGCAAAGAGACAATATGTACTTTTGAATTGAATGGTTTTGTTTGTAATAATTCCTGAATTACATTTCGCTCCTTTAACCTTACTATTCAATTTCCCAATAACTCCTTACGACTACAAATAAATTGCTTTAAAAATCAGCATATGGCTATAGTTATAAAACGTTACTCCAAAAGTCAACATAACGCTGTTGTCAAACCACCAAAAGATACCTAAATGTTTGTGTTTTAAACTTAATTTGAATCAAATCACAAGTAGATTTGACAAAACTAGGACTAACTAATCCATTCAGAAACTTTAGCACAGCTTCAAAAATCTTAATGAAAATTATTTTGTAGATTTGTTTTGATCGGACAGCAGCGCTGTAAATGTAACTACTTGATCTACAACTCAAGAGAAATGCCTGTGATGAACCTAACGAACGACAACTCACGTTATATTCTAAAACAAGATAATCGCAAAAATGATGCTATATTCTTATATTCTTAAAAAATAAATAAAAAAAAAAGTAATATTGTCTCTCCAAACAACTCCAGAATGATTTCAACGAATGGGACGGGGAGAAAAAATGAAGATATGAAATGGTGAGATAAATTAAAAAAGAAGTTAGTTTTTGTTTTAATAAACTTAAAAAAGGGAAAATCCACAGTGAATAAAAGTGGCAGATCAGAGAAACACAAAAGAGTAAGGTCCTCAGAGGAGAGGAGAGGAGGACCCCCCCCTTAAATACACGCCTCTTTCTAAAGGAGCGAGATCGCTCCTCCAATCGGGTGGATGGGAAGGAGGGACAGGAAGACGCAGAGCGATGGAGGTAAAGGGGCGCAGAGCGATGGAGGTAAAGGAGCTTCCTCTTGTGAGTGGCCGGACGGGGGGCGATATAAAATCAAGTGGAAAGCCGCAGGGCGCCAACGTGTCCACAGCGCTGCAGTGGGGGCCCGTAGCCCCTTCCGTGACGGTGAAGCACCGAGTGAATACACAGTCCCTTGTCCAGCCGTGTACAATTCCTACAATTAAGTCTTCCGTCTCGCTTTTCTCCATCAACACGCTCCTCGTACAAGTATCGCAGAGACATTTCAAAGGTACTCACAGTTGCACGAGGGTTTCGGACAAGACAAGCGCTACCAACTAACCGTTGGTAGTGTGATAGTAAAAGGGTTATTAACCTTCCGTTGTGTGGCAGTGAAAGGGTTAATTGTAGGACTTCTACACGGTGGGACAAGGGACTGTGTCTTCACTCGGTGCGTCAGGAACCGATCCACAGCGCTGCTGCACAGGGGGGGGGGGGGGGGGGGGGAGAGGGGGGGGCGCTGGGTACTGACCTCTGGGTTGAGGTTGCTGACCAGCAGGACGTTGTGGCCCCCGGGAGCCTGGAGCCCCGGGAAGCCGAGCCGGTTAGCGGCCGCCGCCGCAGCCGCCATGCCCTGGTGGCCGACGCCCAGCTGCGCCAGGGCTTGGGGCATGCCGGGGATCTGCATACCTGCCGGGGGGAGAGACCAGAGGAGACCGTCGGTAACATTTCTTTTAACTAGGATGTTCGATATGGGCACTTTCACCGATATTGTCCAACTCTAAATTTCCCGATACCGATATCAACCGATACAGATATATGCAGGGTTCCCCCCCAAAAAACGTATTAATTTCAGGTAATTAACATTACATATCTCTTGTCGTGGAATTAACACAACATTATGCATACTTTTCACAATAAAATAAGAATTTGTTCTTACTTGCTTGCCTGGTTAAATAAGGGTTAAAAACATTTTTAAAAAAAATCCTTTTTATTTTTTAACGGATACAGATAATTTTCGATATTACATTTTAATGCCAATATCGGCCGATAACATCAGACATCCCTACTTTTAACCGAGATGCATCAGTAGCGGGGTTCCCATTCCCAGACATTGCAAAATAAAATTCAAGGACTTTTAAGTACTTTTCCCGAGCACTATTTTTTTTTCAAGGATGTCACTCGAAGGATACAATTCACTTTTAAATGCCGTTTTGTTTTGCATCTTCTTGGCCTGCTCGCCAGCTAGAGCATCACACGCGAAGAGATGAGGAAAAGCAGTAGGTGCGAGCGAGACAGCGGCTAGTCAGATTTGATTAAAAACAGGGAAAAAAATAGATTTCTTGATTCAGAAGAATTTGATCATGGATGAACAAAACATTCAATGCAAATGGTTGATTTGAATTTCAAGGACTTAAGCACCTTGTTAAAAAATTTGCCATTTAAGGAATTCCAGGCCTTGACTTTTCTTTGTAAATCGAGCCCTGGCATCCGGTCAAAATAAAAACAAAAAATGTGAAGACAAGAAACAAACCAGGAAAATAGGAAACAATATTAGAAATGTAAAAATATAGAAATAAATAAAACACATTCCCGATATATTTGTGTAAATAAATAATGCTTGTTTTTCCAATTCTATTCCGTCTATTTTTTACAGCTGCTACCTTTAACTTTTTAACTTAAGTAGTGATTTTATCGTTTGTCCACTACAGTGTTTTACTCATTTGACTCTTATCGTGCGTCTATTTATGTCTATTTTAACATTTGTCAACAGATGAGAGGTATTGGATACCTGAATTTACCCAAGGGGATCAATAAAGTATCTATCCATCCATCTATCCACACATTGACTGAACACATCCATTACAAGCAGGGACTGAACGGGAGGAAGATGGCAGACTCACCCTGCGGGATGGCGAACGTTGGGGGGAAGGCGTGGGCTCCTCCGTAGGGAGAGGCAGAGATGATACCTGGAGCCGCTGGTGGAAGAAGACCGGAGGAGCACACGGGTTCATTCAGTTCAGTTCAGTCATTTTTTATTTTCAGATTTTGGACACATAATGGTCATTCCATAAATCTGCAAAGTTTTACCAGCTGCTATTGCAGCATTGTCCGAAAAGGCCTAGGAAGAAGCACTAGGCTTGTCGGGCCCTACTTCTGAGTGAAGACTCTTTCTTTCTTCTTTTTTACATTTATATACATACATATAGTACACATTACAGTATCCCTGGAGTATATAATAGTATATATAATAGTCTATACAACACATGTGATATGAGATATATAGTACATGATATATACAATATAATAGTATATAGTGCAAATATAGTCTAATATAATATGCAGATTAATTATAATATGATTATATATGACATAACGTACAGTATCATATGTATCTTTTTTTTTTTCATTAAGGGTTAAGAGGAACACCGCGCCATATGGCCGGGAGGGATGTACGCGTGCGCGCAACGGTGCATTCATGAGGGGGGGGGGGGGGGGGGGGGGGGAACTGGCATGGGGATCAGTTGCTCTGACGAGATTGGGGGGGGGGGGGGGGGGGGGGGACCATGTTGTCATAAGGCCAACGTGGATGAATGAAGGAAAAGTGTGAATGACGGTGTTTATTAGAGGCTGGCGCTTTTTTTTAGTACTAGGACACAAAAGCGCCAACTTGCCTCCTCAGACGTCCACAGCCCCCCGCCAGCACGCGTACAATGGCTGAAAGGCTCAGGGGGGGTGTGTGAAATATCAACCAATTGATGGCAGACACTCGATTGGACCAGGAAGACACCCTGGGCTCTCATGACACCATAGTGAGTTGGGAGCCTCGGTTTAATGTCTCACCCGAGAAGGATGGCACTTGCGACTGTACAGTCAGTGTGTCCCCATCACCGCAGGGACAGCAGCGCTGGTCGGGGCTCAAACCGGTGGCCTTTCCGACAGCCCGATGTAGGGGCTTTGGTGACGACAAAGTCCTCTCCTCATTTGACCGTCTCACATTGGGGGCAGCACACAGTTCCCCAAGTGTCTCGGAGGCGCACTCTGTATGAGAGTCACACCTAGGGATGGGTACCGAATTCGGTACTTTTGAGGTACCGAACCGAAACACGTCGGTACTACCGAGTATCGAATCAAGTGAGAAACCAAAAAAAAAAATTTAAAAAAAAATGTTTTTTTTTATTAATTTTTACTTTTTTTTTTTACTTTTTTTTTTTCATGTCAACGTTCACACGCACAATATATGCTTACCTAGGATTTGACTTGATTCAACAACAAAGCAGTCGGAGCAATGACGAGCCGAAAACTGTCGAAATTGTAGTTATTTGAAGTTTGGATTTTTTCTTTTTTTACGACTGAGGTAGGTAAATTAAATTTCTTGAGACTAAAGTACCGAAAAAAGGTACCGTTGGGTACCGGTATCGATTCACAGGTACCGGTATCGGTTCAAATGTGAAAGGTACCCATCCCTAGTCACACCTTCAGAGCTCACCTGAAAAGGACCGTCGCTAGCTAGTCAATCGTGTTTCAGTCAGGCACCCGTAACCCTTTCACTGCCACACTACAGAAGGTTAACCCTTTACCATCACACTACAGACAGTTAACCGTCTGTAGTGGTAGTAAAGGATTAACCTTCTGTGGTGTGGCAGTGAAAGGGTTAACCATTTGTCGTGTGGCAGTGAAAGGGTTAACCTTCTGTGTTGTCGTTGTGAAAGGGTTAACCTTCTGTAGTGTGGTAGTGAAAGGGTTAACGTGCTGTGTTGTCGTCGTGAAAGGGTTAACCTGCTGTCGCGTGGCAGTGAAAGGGTTAAGGGGGGGGGCATGACTAGAATCACCCACTGGGGCCTCTGGCTTATGTGTAAATAGGCTCATTGACCGTAAAGTTCTATTTTAATATGTTATTGCATGTTTTTATTGTATTGTACTGTACAAGGGACTGGAGATGTAAAAAAAAAAAAAACACATCGTTTGTACATCGTCGCCGAAATAAAAAATAAATATAGAAGACATACCGAAGGCGGCGGCCATGGTCTGGTGGTCCATTTGGGGTTGGGAGTCCCCGGTGGGCAGGTCGGGCCGGGTGTAGTCCCTGCTCTTATCGTTGTTGTACTTCACGTTGAGGCTGGTGAGCTTGGAGAAGCTGATTCTCAGCGTGCAGCAGGCGTTGTAGATGTTCTGGCCGTCCAGGGACTGGTGGAGGTGAGACAGTGTTTAGAGACACAGTAACAACAACATGTGATTGTGTCTACATCCAGGGACTGGTGGAGGTGAGACAGTGTTTAGAGACACAGTAACAGCAACATGTGATTGTGTCTACGTCCAGGGACTGTGGAGGTGAGACAGTGTTTAGAGACACAGTAACAACAACATGTGATTGTGTCTACGTCCAGAGACTGGTGGAGGTGAGAGTGTTTAGAGA
This sequence comes from Notolepis coatsorum, assembly GCF_963971535.1. Classification (NCBI taxonomy): domain Eukaryota; kingdom Metazoa; phylum Chordata; class Actinopteri; order Aulopiformes; family Paralepididae; genus Notolepis; species Notolepis coatsorum. The sequence continues at coordinate 3,257,813 of NC_140167.1, read as the reverse complement.
CACAGTAACAACAACATGTGATTGTGTCTACATCCAGAGACTGGTGGAGGTGAGACAGTGTTTAGAGACACAGTAACAACATGTGATTGTGTCTACATCCAGAGACTGGTGGAGGTGAGACAGTGTTTAGAGACACAGTAACAACATGTGATTGTGTCTACATCCAGAGACTGTGGAGGTGAGACAGTGTTTAGAGACACAGTAACAACAACAACATGTGATTGTGTCTACGTCCAGAGACTGGTGGAGGTGAGACAGTGTTTAGAGACACAGTAACAACAACATGTGATTGTGTCTACGTCCAGAGACTGGTGGAGGTGAGACAGTGTTTAGAGACACAGTAACAACAACATGTGATTGTGTCTACGTCCAGAGACTGGTGGAGGTGAGACAGTGTTTAGAGACACAGTAACAACAACATGTGATTGTGTCTACGTCCAGAGACTGTGATGCTTGGACTACATGCGTGTGTCACTTTGACCTAGTTTTTCCCACACCACTTTCAACGCGCAGATCTTTCCACACAAGTCTCGTTGGCTTCGATTCGTGTTGTTCTTCTTACCAGAGACACTAAACCGCCTCCAAGAAACCATCACAGATGTGAGCCGTGACGTAGACATTATTTACAGCGACGGCCGACGGCCGGAGGAGGAATCATTTAGTGGAAAGAAGTGCGTGCGACCGGTTAAAGAGTAAAAAAAAAATGGTTTAGGGAATCCATTTGTGCCGGGATCCTTGTGATCTCGACGGACGGGTTGTCTCGGGGGGAAACCCCGCAAAAGGACAGAGTAGTGTGTGTGTGTGTGTGTGCCTGTGTGTGTGTGCCTGTGTGTGTGTGTGTGTGCTGCACCGGTCTTACCAGCTTGGCGTGCTGAGCCGTCATGCCGTCGGCGTACTGGACCAGAGCCTGGAATTGGTTGTTCTTGGTGAAGGTGATGATCTTCAACACTGTGCCGAACTTGGAGAAGATCTGGGGGTAAAAAGAAAAACAAGACACGGCACAACATTCAGCCGGACGCTTTTATCCAAAGCCACGTTCTGTACGACGACAAGTCGGCAGGAGCAGCCGAGTAACGATGTTCATCGAGAGGGTGTTGAAACTGGGGTGGCGCAGTGTCGAGTGCATGGTAGTGGAGACGTGTTAGTCTAGTAGGTAGTGATACAGGCGAGGTCGATTATTCAGTGGAAGAGTGCATAGATGGCATAATGACGAACAGTGTCAGCCACACTAACGGTGTTGCCATAGCAGAGTCGTCAACAAGGGCGCCTGGTGTAAATCTCTCGCCGCTCACCACTTTTAGAATCTCCAAAACATTTCTTAAAAGGTAGTGAAGTGATTCGATAGCACGGTTTAAATAACCAGAAGCCTCCAGATTGATTGCTTGGATGGTTTTGGACAACGATACTATATTTGCCGATATCTGCCACGATACGATGCAGGTGTGTGCAATCGATATGAGACGATATCATAAGCCCATTTAACACAGTCAGTAACATTTAGATCAACTCAAAAAAGGTAACGAAAATATAATATGAAAAATTTATTGAGCTCTTCCAGACATTTAAATGAAAAACAAGTGAAAGTGTTGGAGTATTATACTACCGACTCAGTCCGTTCTTAAAGACTGGTGGCCCTGTTAACTCCACAAAGGTTTAATCTAGCATGCTAGCAGTTGTCCACACTCTCTACAAAGAGAGGGGCCAAGAATGGCCATTGGCCGTAGCATGCAATGTGAAGGCACAGTAGGCTACTGCTAAACGGTGAGCATTATAAGTGGAACACACACATGTACACAAAAAAATAAGTTCCGGGGGGGTCGGAGGGTCCCCCCCCCCCAATCTCTGAAAATCCTGTGGGGAAACACTGTGCAGTTTAAAACCTTGGTCTCCAACCTTTGTCAATCAAGTTGTAAATTATTTAATTGATCGGTATCCTTACGCGTCTTATCGTTATGATTTTATATGCCTTTTTGTACTCTCGACGACGTGACTAAACGAGGGAAACGCTAGGGTTAACCCTTTCACTACAGAAGGTTAACCCTTCACTACCACACTCTGCAGTGAAAGGGTTAACATTCTGTAGTGTGGTTGTGAAAGGGTTAACACTTTGTTGTGTGGCAGTGAAAGGGTTAACAGTCAGTATTGTTGCAGTGAAAGGGTTAACCCGTTCGCAGTGTGGTAGTGAAAGGGTTAACCTTATGTAGTGTGGCAGTGCAAGGGTTACCACTGTCGTGTGGCAGTGAAAGGGTTAACCATTTTGCAGTGTGGTAGTGAAAGGGTTAAACCGTATGTAGTGTGGTAGTGAAAGGGTCGATTGTGGCAGTGAAAGGGTTAACCTTCTGTCTTGTGTCAGTGAAAGGGTTAACACTGTTGTGTGTCAGTGAAAGGGTTAACACTGTTGTGCGTCAGTGAAAGGGTTAACACTGTTGTGAGTCAGTGAAAGGGTTAACCTTCTGTATTGTCGCAGTGAAAGGGTTAACACTGTTGTGAGTCAGTGAAAGGGTTAACACTGTTGTGCATCAGTGAAAGGGTTAACCTTCTGTATTGTCGCAGTGAAAGGGTTAACACTGTTGTGAGTCAGTGAAAGGGTTAACACTGTTGTGTGTCAGTGAAAGGGTTAACCTTCTGTATTGTCGCAGTGAAAGGGTTAACACTGTTGTGAGTCAGTGAAAGGGTTAACACTGTTGTGCGTCAGTGAAAGGGTTAACCTTCTGTATTGTCGCAGTGAAAGGGTTAACACTGTTGTGAGTCAGTGAAAGGGTTAACACTATTGTGCGTCAGTGAAAGGGTTAACACTGTTGTGAGTCAGTGAAAGGGTTAACCTTCTGTATTGTCGCAGTGAAAGGGTTAACACTGTTGTGCGTCAGTGAAAGGGTTAACACGGTTGTGCGTCAGTGAAAGGGTTAACCTTCTGTATTGTCGCAGTGAAAGGGTTAACACTGTTGTGAGTCAGTGAAAGGGTTAACACTGTTGTGAGTCAGTGAAAGGGTTAACACTGTTGTGAGTCAGTGAAAGGGTTAACACTGTTGTGCGTCAGTGAAAGGGTTAACACTGTTGTGCGTCAGTGAAAGGGTTAACCTTCTGTATTGTCGCAGTGAAAGGGTTAACACTGTTGTGAGTCAGTGAAAGGGTTAACCTTCTGTATTGTCGCAGTGAAAGGGTTAACCTTCTGTATTGTCACAGTGAAAGGGTTAACACTGTTGTGAGTCAGTGAAAGGGTTAACCTTCTGTATTGTCGCAGTGAAAGGGTTAACCTTCTGTATTGTCGCAGTGAAAGGGTTAACACTGTTGTGAGTCAGTGAAAGGGTTAACCTTCTGTATTGTCGCAGTGAAAGGGTTAACCTTCTGTATTGTCGCAGTGAAAGGGTTAACACTGTTGTGTGTCAGTGAAAGGGTTAACCCTTTGGCAGCGCGGTCAGTGAAAGGGTTAACACTGTTGTGTGTCAGTGAAAGGGTTAACCCTTTGGCAGCGCGGTCAGTGAAAGGGTTAACACTGTTGTGTGTCAGTGAAAGGGTTAACCCTTTGGCAGCGCGGCCGGTCAGTGAAAGGGTTAACACTGTTGTGCGTCAGTGAAAGGGTTAACCCTTTGGCAGCGCGGTCAGTGAAAGGGTTAACACTGTTGTGTGTCAGTGAAAGGGTTAACCCTTTGGCAGCGCGGTCAGTGAAAGGGTTAACACTGTTGTGTGTCAGTGAAAGGGTTAACACTGTTGTGTGTCAGTGAAAGGGCTAACCTTCTGCATTGTCGCAGTGAAAGGGTTAACACTGTTGTGTGTCAGTGAAAGGGTTAACCCTTTGGCAGCACGGTCAGTGAAAGGGTTAACCCTTTGGCAGCACGGTCAGTGAAAGGGTTAACCCTTTGGCAGCACGGTCAGTGAAAGGGTTAACCCTTTGGCAGCGCGGTCAGTGAAAGGGTTAACCCTTTGGCAGCGCGGCCGGTCAGTGAAAGGGTGTGACGACTGAAAGGTTCGAGATGAAAGGCGGTAGTACCTGGTGCAGCACGTCCAGCGTGACGGGGTAGAAGAGGTTCTCCACGATGACCCGCAGGACGGGGCTCTGAGAGCCCATGCCCCCCCCCATGCCGCCCATGCCGGAGGCGTCGCCCGCCATGGCCATGCCTCCCATGCCGCCCTGCACCGCGTTCACGGCCTGCAGCGCCGCCTGGGCCCTCTAGGGGGACAAGCAGACGGAGGAGACGAGTAGAGTCAAGGCATTTATTTATATTAGCTCTCAGAGAGCCGACCAGACTGCTGCACAGTAACTACTGACTGCAGAGTTAACCCTTTCACTGCCACATGACAGAAGGTTAGCCCTTTACTATCACACAACCGACGGCGATGCTCCATCATTAGCATCATTAGCTCCGCATTGGCGGAGCTAATGATGCTAATGATGGAGCATCGCCGTCGGTTGTGCGATAGTAAAGAGGGCTAACCTTCTGTATTGTCACAGTGAAAAGGGTTAACCGGCTGTCGTGTGGCAGTGAAAGGGTTAAACACTATAGACACAGTCACACAGTGGAACAGAGGACAACACAACATATATTGAAATTCTTTATTCGGAATAACCCCATGAGATGTAGCATCTAGTTTTCGAGGGGCTCCTTAACACAATACAACGTATGTACATTTTAAGAAAAAAATAATAATAAAAAACACAAAAACATTGGACATCGTCTACAACAACAAAATCAACTGAGAAATGACATTACAAAATAAGTAAACAAACATACAAGATCACAAAATAAACAGGACAAACAAAACAAAACACAAATCAAGCAAGGGTAGGAACGGATCGTTACTTCGTACGAGATAAGTAGTGAAAGTCTTGATAGTATGCAGTATATAAATGATAAAACTAAAAATGATAAACTAAAAATGATCAACTAAAAACATGTACATCATGTACTATGAAAGTAAGAAGACAGCGCATTTTTAAATAAATAAAAAGATGAGATGGAACAAGTATTTGCAGGTAAGTTATTCCAAATTTCCAATCAATGACTAAAGACAAGACGGACAGCAGGGACGGGCACCGCAATCCGGTACTTTTAAGGGAATCGACCGAATCACGCCGGCACTACAGATTCACCGGTGCCAAATGTAGGTAATGGATACATTTTTGTTTTGTTTACCGCAAAACGAAACCTATGAATTGTGCCGCACGTTCATGCGCACAATACACGCTTACCTAGGATTTTACTTGATTCAACAACAACAACAAAGCAGTCGGGGGCGATGGCGAGCCGAAAGCGTACAAATGCAAAAATTAGGTAGATAGTGCAAATCTTTCAGTAGTATTGTTAAGATACAAGATTATTACATTTGGTCAAAGTGTGTATTTTTGGACAAACTTTGGAAATGCAACCACTGATTCTATATGAAGTCTGATCTGCCGTCTCATCGAGGCGGTTACTCAGCCTCTGGGTGTCTCCAGCGCGTCGTCCTCCGCGGCCGCTTCGCCAACAAGGCTTTCAAACTGAAGCCGGGGCATCAAATGTTTATCGTTTCTCCCGTAAATTTTTTTGGAGCAATTACATGTAATTTTCCCTGTTTTCTCTTTCCACTGTTATGGAGCGATCTATGAGAATACATACAATTGCCCATAGCCTTTATTATATCGAGTAATATTTCAAATTATTTTATGAATAAGAGTGGTATATCAATAAAAACTGACATTTAAATGGTTAGAAAAAGTTATTAAAGAAAAATATCGATATACAATTATTTGTATAATGTGTATATTGCACTTTAGTCCATGCAGGGTCTGTTTTGAGGGTACAAGGGTTAAACACTGCCTTGACTACGAGGGGTCTTAGTGTAACTAGTTTTGAGGGTACAAGGGTTAAACACTGCCTTGACTAAGAGGGGTCTTAGTGTAACTAGTTTTGAGGGTACAAGGGTTAAACACTGCCTTGACTACGAGGGGTCTTAGTGTAACTAGTTTTGAGGGTACAAGGGTTAAACACTGCCTCGACTACGAGGGGTCTTAGTGTAACTAGTTTTGAGGGTACAAGGGTTAAACACTGCCTTGACTAAGAGGGGTCTTAGTGTAACTAGTTTTGAGGGTACAGGGGTTAAACACTGCCTTGACTACGAGGGGTCTTAGTGTAACTAGTTTTGAGGGTACAAGGGTCAAACACTGCCTCGACTATGAGGGGTCTTAGTGTAACTAGTTTTGAGGGTACAAGGGTTAAACACTGCATCGACTACGATGCAAAAATTGGACGGCAAAATTGATAAATAACAACGAGGATAATAAACACGGTTCGACTTGAACAATGGTGTGTGGGAGCCCATTTCCCGTTGGCTTCCTGGAGGAGTTCGGTACGCCGCTTTTTCTGTAGTTTGCTCGTAAATCTTCGGCACAGCGCTTGGCACAACGTTGGCATGGAACAGCCAGAATCGCACACCGTTGATAAATGTGTCTATTCAGAAACTCTGCAACAACTGTTTAGGGCTGTATGCCAATGAAGAGACAACAAGATTTATACCAATAACTTTTGAGAACACACCGTCCGGAAAACACTGCCCAGGTGTGCACGTACATGCATTAGTTATACGCTGAGAGCGTCGAGTCCTTAAATGAGAGAACATAATCAAAACTAACTCAAAATAAGCAGATTTTTAAAAAGGGCTGTGTGCCAAGAGACACAGAAGATTAATACCAATAATTTTGAGAACATTGTCCAGAGACACACGAACCGTCCGCCTGTGCATTTAGATGCACAATTAAGTTATACTTGTGAGGACTAACTTTGATGTTGATGTTGGACGGTCCTCGCAAGAAAGGAAAAAAATAGCTAATAGCTAACCATTTCACTAACACTAGAAAGGGTTAACCCTTTCACTACCACACTACAGAAGTGTTAACCGTATGTAGTGTGGTAGTGAAAGGGTTAACCGTCTCTATAGTGTGGTAGTGAAAGGGTTCTGGTTATGATTTGTGTTAGGTTAAGGCAAGGCGTGTGTGTGTGTGTGTGCGCGTGTGCTCGTACCACTTGGTTGGGGGAGTTGTCCGTCTTGAGCTCCTTGTGGGTGGAGTACTGCATGTAGATGGGGTGGTTCCTGATGACGGGCGTGACTGTGGAGTAGTAGCTGACCATGGTCTGAGCACATTCCTCGCTGTTGAGCTCCAAGAAGGCCTGCGGGGGGGGGGGGGGGGGGGGGAGACCACATTACCATGACAACCTCTTCATTCACCGGGTACATCTCGTTTGTATACATACACACACACCGGTGATTGACCCATATCGAGATCCGCCCCCTTTTCTTGATCCTCTATAATCGCAAACCACCACCGCTTCCTTCCCCTTTTGTTTTCCGGGGACGATCGAGAGAAGAGAGGGCGGGGTTCGAGATCAAAAGGTCAATTAGTTTGTCTCGTGTTTATAACCCGTCCTAACTGTCGAGGAGCAGAGGGTGTCGCCCCCGGAGCCCTGAGGGGCAAACTTCAGTTCCGATGCACGTCTTAGACCAGATTAAACACGGAGGAAACCCACGGGAGAGAGCGGGCAAACTTGTCACAATACTTTTCTCAAAATGGAGGGTATATATGCATTACAATAAATATACCGGTAGGCAATGAATAATTTGAATATATACTATGAGTAAGAGTAAAACAGTATACACACACGGTGCACTAACTGGTGGTTATTATAAATTAGATGGGAGGCTTCGTTTTGAGGAAAAGCATCGTCATGACCGTGAGAACAAAATGGGCGCAGAGGGCATATAATTATCGTACATGTGGCAACCCGGCTTTCAAGAGGAAAATGATGCAATTTAAAATCATCTGCGGTTTTTAGCCGTTTCCTAGCGACAGGGGGGGGAACATTCCAATGAAACGCGTCTCCATGTAGGGAAACAGACGTGCGGTGTCGCATGGCGTGTCTCACCTGGTTCTTCCCCTTCAGCATCAGCAGGTTGGTCACCTTGCCAAAGGGCAGTCCCAGGCTGATGACCTCGGCCTCGTTGATGTCGTTGGGCAGCTTGCGCACGTGGATGACACGCGAGGGCGCGCCGGGGCCCCGGATGTCACCTTTGAACTTCTTACTGTCGTTGCCATTGGCTAAGAGAGAGAGAGAGCGAGAGAGACGCCGATCATCAAGGAGGAGAGGAAAGGGAACAAGAGGCTCTGCCTCGCTGAATAGCCCCCGCTGACAGATCGTCGTGGCAACGCAAAACACAACAACACACTGAAATACGACAAGCACTTCAACCCCCCCCCCCCCGCTCCTCCTCCTCCTCCTACCTGAGCTCATGATATAGGGCCCGTTGGATATGGAAAAGAGTTCGTCGGATCCCCTCTGCAGAGAGAAAGAGAAGAGAGAGACAAAAGGAGGTGGTTGAGTCGACAGGTGGAGCAGCACACGACGACGGCACACGGCGCTCTCACGTTACCACCCAGCCATTGTGCGGCGCGGGGGGAAAGAAGCAGGAAGTCATCCGATATAACCAAAGAGGATTAAGGGAGGGAGAGAAAAAAAAGAAAGAAAAAAACACTTTCAGAAGAACCCAACCCTATACTCCTCTCGCACGGATACAGTGGCCTAGTTTGCCCAGGGGGCAATATTCCATTTTCCCACCACAATCACATGTTCCCTTTCATTCCAACCTCCTCCGCTGCGCAACTACTACTTGCTGCCAACAAGCTACGAATCATAAGTTACATTCACGACCACACAGGCTATTATTTCTTACCCCGGGGGAGGGGGTTGGAGGAGGAGGAGGGGAGGGAGGGAGGAGGGGGAGGAGGGGAGGGAGGAGGGGAGGGAGGGAGGGGGGTCAACGCTCCAAAACATCACATGTTTCGTTCACACGCCAAACAGAAAAACAGCTTGGCACCAGGAATTTCAGTGTGTGCGTCAGCAGCAGGAAGAGGTTGACATTGCAACAGGCAGGCAGCCATTACAAGGCCCCCCTCTCTCTCTCTCTCTCTCTCTCTCTCAAGTGGGAGGCTGACACATTGAAACCGTCTTGTCGGGAGGGATAGAGAGAGAGAGAGACGGATAAGATACTGCCGGCCCACACTACTGTACTGTCCTGTGTGAGACCAGCCTCGTCTGGCGCCTCACTCCACACAGTCGATAGAAGTGCTGTTTCAGGCCTGCTTTCGCGGCTGTGTGTGTGACTGTGTGTGTGCTGAAGTGCTCTCACGGCTGTGTGTGTGTGTGTGTGTGTGTGTGTGTGCTGGAGTGCTCTCATGGCTGTGTGTGTGCGTGTGTGTGTGTGTGTGTGTGTGTGCTGGAGTGCTCTCACGGCTGTGTGTGTGCGTGCTGGAGTGAAGCAGTCACAAGGAGTGGCTCAGCGGCCTAAGCTCTCTCTCTCTCTCTCTCCATCACTCCACAATGAAGGTCCTGTTCCTGCTGAGACTGGAGGGCATTGTTACACAGCGGCACACACACACACAGGACCCGCTCCCGGGAGTCCGAGAGCCCCTGGCGACTAGCGGCTGTGCAGGTCCGTCGGCACTCTTCCATGTGCCTCGTATGTGAATCTCTGGGCTTCTACAGCAATCGTGCACATTTTTATCGATATTGGAATCACGGATCATTAAAAACACGATTACTCATCGGTTTGAGATCATTATGACGACGACTGAAATTGGTTTGACCTTTTCTTCTCCTCGACCGAAGGCCCCGCCTTTCGGCCGCCGTCGTCGTCTACGACCTCCCCTCTCCCTCTCGACACCGGCTGAAAACTACCGTTTTGGGCTGTGAAGGAAGGGTGGCGCTGCATGTAAAACGCAAGACAAAAAAAGTGAGAGCAACATGGCACGCGGCACAATAATCGACCGCGGGGGAAGACTAATTGAAACTCAAATCAAATCACGGCCCCAGCCCTACAAGGAAGCGAGGGGGGGGGGGGGGGGGTTTCCCAGTGTAAAACTGTAGATAGCAGCGCTGCTCAAAATGGCCCCGAAAAGATTGATGTCTGCGAGGAGACCTCCAGGCGGCGTTGTGTATAGAAGTTCAGAGGGAGGGGGGGGGGGGGGGTAAGTTGGACACAGTTCGTTGCCATAGGACCCAAACATGGACTGTAAGGGCTATATAAACTATCCTTTTGAGTCCAGATGGCCGGGCTGACTCACTGGCTCGCTCGCTCAGAGGCCCAGCATCCACTCTCCGCCTGGTGCCTAAAGCAACAAGACCCAGCCCCTGTCCCCTCTTCACCGTCCCGGGATCAGGCGTATATTAGGCGAAGATGGAACGCCGCCCAGACGATCGCTGACCTCGGATCAGTGACCCCGAGTTCCCTAAACGAGTGTCAACTTAGCGATGCGTCGGAGGGGCCTACGGTGAGTGGGAACATGCGTGTAAGGGGGGAGGGGGGGGGGGGTCTTTCTGCCGGGGTCCCTGGGGTGGGAGAACATTCATCACTGGCCGTGAGATGAAAACCCATGCTTTTCAAGGACAACGGGAATAAAACGTAGGGTGTAACAGGGAAAAGCCATGCAAAATAGAACTCGTACATTAAGAGACCCCGTAGGCCATGGTTACACTTACGTTTCATTTTCGCATTATTTCGTTTGCGTGTCCCAAGTTAAAAGGCGACGCCATTTTGGCAGGCAATTTCGTTTTCCTAGCGGCAACGCTCAAAGGGGGGGTTTCATTTTGAAAACTCGCCGGCAACAGTGCCATGTAATATGCGCGAGCCAGATAGACACTGACGTCCGCGTGCCCTTGATATGACAGACCGCTGCTAGAACCAGATGCAAATATTATTGCTCAAGATGTAAAATACGCTAGTGAGCAGGGGAGGTACTAGTAGTGAGCAACGCATGGAGGACAACCCGTCACTTTCAAACATTCCATCTGCTTTTGCGCCATCAGCGGATGATTGGCAGTTCTGGAGCCTCGGGAGTCCGGGGTGGTCATCTGATGAGCGCCCCGTAAAAAGTCGCTCACCTGACATATCGTCATGTACTCGTCGAGAACCGATTTGGTCGAGTGAGGTGGCGTTCGAACGGCAACAAATATATCTTTAATTCTGTCGTTTTATATGTTTGGCGAAAAATGCTGCCGCAAGCCACTCGCAAAGTGCCGTGACTTAGTGCGTTCCGCCCCCACGGGCACGCCGGTCGGCGTGTTAAGAGGTTAAAGGAACATTGTGGGAAATCGTTATCGTTGGACAAGAACATAGACACCAATTTCCTCTGTGCGTTCAGTAGAAAGCTATCAAGCTAGCCTATTGAATTGAATTGAATACTTTATTTTGACACAAATCGTATGACAAAAAACATTTTAAAAGACAAGACAATAACAGTGTCAATAACGCAGGTCAAAAATGGATAAAACACAATAAAGCCAAGGCTTGTTTCCATTGTGGTCCATACATGGAACATAAAAAGGCACAGAAACACAAATGGACATGTACACCGACAGGACACATTCTTTAAAAAAAAAAATAAAAAAAATTATAAAAACACCTAACCTGACAACTCATACAGTTAACTAATGTTAAAAGAAAATCCGCAAACCCTTAAAAGCAACTCATGATAAAAGAAATAAAAGCCAAGTTATGATAAAAGAGATAAAAAAAAAACATTTTAAGACCAATTTGAGTTGCTGCTGAGCCATGTTTTTAGGGCGGATTTAAATCCGAGAGGGGAGTTCAGGAGTTTTATAAATGTTGGCAGGGCATTCCACATTACCGTAGCCGAGTAAAAAAATGCATCTTTCCCCATGCATGTCCTGACTCTCGGCGGGACCAGGTCCGTGGGGCTTCCTCTTGTGGCGTGTTTGTGGACATCTCCTACTTTATTAAAATAATTGACTAGGTACTTGGGGACCGTTTCTTTTAGTACTTTAAAAACCAGTAGCATTTTAAGCTGGTGTACTCTTTCTTCAACCCTAAGCCATCCCAGCCTGCTAAAGTGGGCTGGCGTTAGGTGAGTCCTAAAGTGAAGGTTGTGCAGGAGTCTCACTAGTTTGTTTTGGGAGGTCTGGAGCTTTGTCTTCATTTGTTTTGATATGTTGCTGTACCATGAAGTGCAAGCATAGTCAAAGTGACATTGGATGAGGGCTCCAGCTAGGGTCCTCAGAGCGTTCCTATTAATGAACGAGGAAATTCTAAATAAAAATTTGGCACATAGCACAAATGAATGGACGCGAATACGGACCAGAGCCTAGCTGTGGGCCAAAAAGGCCCCTCCCAGAGTTTTAAGGCAGGCTAGTGGTCCATGTCCGCTTGCATTAATTTGTGCTAAGCTAGGCTAGCTCGTAGCCACATCTATCCTCTTGTCCGACTCTGGAAAAGAAAGTAAGTGAATTTCCCCATAACGTTGTTCCTTTAACCCATTGAACCCGAGAAACACATTTGTGTGTGTATATGCAGGCTATATAATGCATTGTTAGCAGGCGTTTTAGGTCTAAATGGGTTAAGCAGCCATTTGTATCTAAAGGGCCCACAACAGATGCAGACAATGAGGAGTTCTGGCAGTGATGACTAACGCCAGACTCTTAGGAGGTTGTGGGCAACAGGCATTACTCTCTCTCTCCCTCTCTGCTAACAGAAGAGAGTGAAGAGGACGTGTATTTGGACGGGCCATCTTCCAGCCAGGGTTGGGTTACTTCCTCCTTGCGGACTGACGGGTCCATTGTTCCATCGCAGTACTTTCCCCTCCCACTTCCTCATTCTAATAATATCTACAGGCCGGGGCAAAGTCCAGCATGGGGGAGGGACCTCGAGCATAGGACAGATACAGAAGCTCGCCTCCCCACTGTGGGCCGAGAAGAGAAACCAGCTGTGTGTTTTTTTATGGCCATTTTGAAGTATTGCACTAGAAACGCTGGGTGGAAACGGCAGAATTCAATAAAACATTCGCAATTTCACAAAAAGAAATGTCAGGCTCCCTGGAGGTGCATTTGTGGAAATGTGGTAAATAGGCAATGGAAAGGCATTCGTCATATAAATAACGGCAGATGGGAGGAAAAAGGCTTCCATGATGATGAACGCTCTGCCGTTTGGTCCGACTCCATTGCACAGAAACTCAGCCGGGTTTAAAACGTTCTGAAATGATGCAGCAAAAGGCTGTCTGTAAATCATGTCACCCCAGAACCGTCAGATGTGAAAAAGCAATGTGCAATGTGCCACTGCTATTGTAATATGGCCATTATAATATCGTTATTATAGCCATATAGACTTAATCCTTTCACTACCACACTACCAAATGGTTAACCTTTTCACTGCAACACTAGACGGTTAACCCTTGCACTGCCACGCGACAAAGGGTTAACCATTTCACTACCACTACAGAAGGTTAACCCTTTGCTATCACACTACAGACGGAACCGATAGTAAAGGGTTAACCTTCTGTAGTGTGGTAGTGAAAGGCTTAAACCACAGGGATGTTTATATTTGTGACCTACATTCTGTGCTCTGGGCAGAAAGTTTATTCACCTCAAGCCGACTGATGCAAACACGCCCAATTCATATCCTTTTTCCAAAATGTTTGCTTTACAATCGGATAGAAAAACGGCTACAGACACTTTGACGGGGTTGTGTGGTTGAGCCCGAGAGAGCAGGGAGACACTATATTGAAATGCATAAAGTTGAGAGGCTTTGTTCAGTCGACTTGAGGAAACCGAGCTCGTTCGTCCGCCACAAACCTGCGAGACGAGTGCCAACCTGTCGTCTGAAGCCCTTTGTTTGCTCGGAACGCTGGAACAGAAAGGCAACCTCGAGGGGATTATGACTGAAACTGCTCCCGTACTGAAACTGTTAAGTGACTGTGCCGGCGACTGACAATGGCACTGACTGATCTGAAGAGAACTTGATAAGGGTACGTGACCGGGGGCAAAGGCCCCACACCACCCCCACACACCTGGTTTTCATTCAGCAGCGACAACAACAGTAGCCACAACGTGGAGGAGACTAGCCCGTAACTCCATTAATACACACTCAAACTGACTTGAGCCCCCCGTTCCTATAAGCAGCACAGGGCTTTTGACTAATGCCTCCCACAGTGTGTAGTTAATTTTATGTTACACTAGAATACATAAGAGTTTAGAGAAACGCTCTCAACTCCCAACAATAGCCACAATGTGGAGGAGACTACTAGCGTGTAACTCAAACGTGACTTGACTCGTGCCCCCTGTTCCTATAAGCAGCACAGGCCCTCGACTAAAGCCTCGTTGTGTAGTGCATGTTATACTAGTGGAGTACATATAGCGTTAGAGAAACGCTCAACTCTTACTGGCAATGCAATCTGTTTGACTCCACAACCTCATTACAGCCGTGTCGACTCACAAGTGAAACCTCATTTTCTCTGCCCTGCGGCTCCGTGCTCTGCTGGGGGGGAGGAGGGGGGGGGGGACTCCCGGGGGAGACGTGGGAGAGAACATTGCAGGTGGAAGCATGTTTATTCACCGTGATCGGCCTTGGCTGGCCGAGGGGGGGGGGCAGGGAATAGTGCCACGCAGGGAGGGTAGAAGGGGGGGAGGGGGGGGGGTTGGAATGCAACCGCGGAATTCCAGACACACTCTGCCCAGACGGAATAATTACAGATTCCAGAGAGGCAGCCCTCCGCATCACTGTTCCCACAACAAGGACGACCAGAACCAGATGAAAACAGGACAAGAGCTAGAAACAAAAAAGGGAACGGGCCCCTCTCTGACCAACTTCTGATTGCAATAAGGGGCGGGGGGGCATTGTTATTCATGCACAGAATACAATAGGCCTGATTGAATGATCTGCAAACACATTGGAGGGGGGGGGGGGCTGTGTGTCACTTTCTGGGTGTGTATCAGATCGTTTGTTTAAACAGCGGGAGGACCTTTGGCCGAGAAGTTGGGGGAGGTTACGGCGCCCCGGTTTCTGTTCCAATTACTCCGTGCAGGCCTGCGCCCCCCCACGCCCTGGAGCTTAAGCAGAGCACTTTAAAACAAGTCTTTTTATTGGGTACACAAGTACACAAACAACAGGCGTTTGTTTGCCAAATTCAGTCATGTGTTCCTTTGCAAACAAGAACATGGATCGACACACCGACGCGTAGAACAAGCTCCTTACTGTAGCGCCACAAGCCAAATTCAGTCATGTGTTCCTTTGCAAACGAGAACACGGAGCCACACACCGACACGTCGAACGAGCTCGTTAATGCAACGTCACACAAGGCCAGACTACTTCCCCTTTCACTCAAGATTGCTTCGTCAACCCGCGAGTGCTCAGGAAGAACGGGGCAACACCACATTATAATTATTATTACCCCGTCTTGCTTTATCGCTCCGGTGGGCCGTCATTAGAACGAGAGGAGGTTAAATCTCAAACTAGTAACGACACGTAATGCAGTGGCTTCCCTTGGACCCCCGGAGAGACGGGCCGGCGGCCGCTGACCTCTGGGTTGTTGTTCATAAATCTTTAACGTAGTCCTGCCCAGGCGTTATCAGAAACGGCTCTGAACAGCATTCTGTAATTATACAATAAGCCCTGAACAAACAAGCAAGACTTCATGCATCAGTCTCCACTATAAATAGGATTATTCTCCGCGTCTAGACGGACCACCGTTGCCAAATGGGAAACAACTGTTTAAAATTATTTTTCCAATAAAGTTATCGTCTGCGAGTCATAACCAATAGAACAAATAGGCGTACAGGGGGCATAATTATCATACAAATATGATAATCATCGTACAGCTGGGACACACCGAGTGACTTGTGAAGTAACTGGTACACTTTAAGTTTCCTGGACAAAAGTTTCACCTAACTGATCAGCTAACTAAGGATAACGTGCGTTGTTCTACACCCCCCCCCCCCCCCCCCGGTAAGCAGGCAACTCTAAAAGCCCTGTAAATAGTAAGGCTGGTGAGAAAAAGGCAGAAAGAACAGACATGAAATGAATGAGTGAAAAAGATGCCTACCTTGGTGCCAACCGATATGTCATGGACACTGCTGTGGAAAAGAGAGAGAGAGAGAGATCTCATTAATAAATTGTGACGCCAAACAAAACAAAAGCAGATGTCGTGTGATCTACACGGAGTCCAAAAGGTTAGAGGTACTCCACAGCACAATACGTGCATACTGCAGGGACTAGGGGAGATCTATTTCATACAAACGCATCAGCATATTTGCCTTTTAAGCAGAGGAAATCCAACACTGAGTTCCTCATTTCAGAGACAACAACAGCCTTGCAGGTCTGACCGGTTACAAACCCCACTCATAGTGTGCCCCCCCCCCTTTTTTTTTTATGAGAAAAGATTTAGAAGAAAATACAATTGTATAGATTGAGGATGGGAGGGCGCTTCTACGCTCCCGTGCAGATGACATCCTGAATTCACAAAGAGGATCAATGAAGGAATAAGCTTTATCTTTATCTAGTGGAAAAATACAACTCCCAACAAGCCTTATTTTGAAAAAACGTTTTGAGGGGGGAAAAAAGCAACAGGTTAATAATCAATACTTACTCAATTTCAGTGACGTAGCCGGATCCCAGAGGGTACAAATCAGCGTCTAGGCGGCTGTCGTAAGTGGAGGGGGGGGGGGGGGGAGAGACGCAGAATTCAGGAATGTTAACTTGAGAAATGAGATTCCCCCGTCAAGAGAGTCAGAGATTTTATTTGCCATGTATGGATGAATCCACGTTGGAATATACAGGTACAGAGCAAACACTGGTGTCTACAACTAATCCAAAACAGGAGCAGAGTAGAAACAGTACAGGGGAAAAAAATGGAAAAACACAGACCGAATAAAAGGACAAATGCTAAAGTTGATAACAACATCCCCTAAAAGTGCATATCATAGTAAAGTGCATAATGCATAGAGGCACAATTTACAGTAAAAGTGCATATAATCAAAGTGCGTGATGCACAGACACACAAAAACAGCACTTCCACAAACCTGACTAATAACACACCAAAACAAAATAGGATAATATAGAAATATTATGCAACCAAACAGCCGAATTAATAATATAAAAAAAGACTTCCACCTCTCACTCAGGCAACTTGTTGGGTTCGGTTCAACAAAACTTCCTGCTGGTTTTCTCAGCGACAGCGAGTCGTGATCTGGACCAACGTTAGCTTCAAGTTTACAAACAAGCTTTTCCAAGAAAGGGAAAAACTTCCCACCTAATGTTATATAGCTCAGCATATCGTAGAAATTTGAGGGACGTCTTTAGTTTTTTTTGTCTTCAAATTTGATGATGATGTTGATGAAGTAGTTTTATTTTCGGTCTTTGTTTACAGATAAATCAAAAACACACACGTGTGGACTTTCAAAAGGGGAAAAAAAGAAAAGAAATCACAAATGTACATATTCAAAGTAAGCTCACACACAAAATCCAAACTCTGACAGAAAAAAGGAATAGGCTGATGAAGCACATGCTTATTTTTGCCTATCATTTACAATTCTTAAACTAAATATATTTTAATATAAAGGAAAAACTAAAAATATGCTGAAGGATATAAAAAAAAAATTTTGATGTTTTACTCAAAACGGTACTCCTGAATTATTTTATCCTTCAGAAGTACACAACTTCCACCCTGTCACTAAGAAGACTATTCCACAATTTAACTCCCAAAATTGAAAACACATCTGTTAGCTTTTACATTAGTTCTTACCTTTGTATACGTTTTAAGCATAACATAACCCTCTTAAATTACACTTTCCTTCCAAATCAAACGTGCAATAAATCCAATCAAATCAGCCATCATCAGACATCTTCAACTAACATGGCCCTGGACACGAATGAATGCGGAAGAGAGACTGTGAGACACGTTGCTTTAACGGCAGCAGAGCTCGAGCCTCTAGTTAGTGAGGAGTTCAACCAAAGGCAGCGGCGGAGACGTTAACCTGGCACACATTTTGGCACAAACACCAAAAAAAACTTTTAACCAGATAAAACCAGGCGAGTGTTTAATAGTTTAATCTAAACCGGCCGAACAGCTAATGTCTAAGTTTGCTAAACATTATCGTCGTCAAAAAAAAAAGCCGAACATGATGAGACCCAACGTTAGCTTAGCTAGTTAGCTTATAGCTAAGGAGGCTAGTTAGCTGCTAACTGTTGCGTCTGTTTGGAGAGGGGAAAAGAAAAAAAAACGTTTCAAGCACAAAGTTTCTCTCCGTCTAAATCGATTAAGTGTCGCGCGGCTTGCCGAACGGTTTCACACACGGACGATATATATACATATATAATAACACAAGTCGCCCGACGGTGACTTTAGATATGTATATAATAGAATTGCGGTTCTTTCTTCTTGTTCCACTTACCCGTCCATTGCACAGTAAACACGGCAGCAGGTCTAGGAGGCAGGGCGCGCGGGCAGACTGTTGAGTGGAGGAGGAGGCAGGGCGCGTGCGCAGTGGAGGAGGAGGCAGGGCGCGTGCGCAGTCGATTGCAGGAGGAGGAGGGAGGAGGAGGAGGAGGCAGGGCGCGCGCGGGCAGACTTCTTCTTACAAAATGGCGGAACACACGGAGGCGCGCGCTGATTAGTCCAGCCACTTCTTCCAAGAGCCACAGGTGGGCGGGGACTAAAGCAGCCACCGCCACGGCGATTGGACAAGACGACGGTCATTTGGCTCAAACAGGGGGCCGCGGTTTGATTGATTGATTGATTGATTGATTGATTGATTGATTGATTGATTGAAAACTTTATTAACAGATTGCAGAATGGGTACAATACAGTACAGCTCAATACACACAATTGTTAAGGGGATGCAGACCAGAGAAAGACTTTCGTCTTGTTTACATCAGGGTCCCCCATATATGACATACATGACATACAGATAGACAGTACTGCTACATCTATACATTTATCATGACATACCAGATTTGCAAATACAGTACTGTTTGTGATACAAAAAGAGTCCAGAAAAGGGAGTATATACATTTGACGTAAAAACTGTACACTGATTGATTGATTGAAAACTTTAGTAACAGATTGCAGAATGGGTACAATACAGTACGGCTCAATACACACAATTGTTAAGGGGATGCAGACCAGAGAAAGACTTTCGTCTTGTTTACATCAGGGTCCCCCATTTTCAATTCATCATAACATATATGACATACACGACGACATACAGATAGACAGTACTTTCAATTAATGTATTTATGTATTTTATTTACCTTATCTTCACCGTCTGTGTACAACAGGCTCGTTTTTTTTGGGACGACTAGACTAGGTGAATGAATGAATGAATGAATGAATGAATGAATGAATGAAAACTTTATTTAACAGATTGCAGAATGGGTACAATACAGTACGGCTCAATACATACAATTGTTAAGGGGATGCAGACCTGAGAAAGACGTTTGTCTTGTTTCCATCAGGGTCCCCCATTTTCAATTCATATAGACATTTATGACATACACAACATACATGACATTTATGGCATAGGGACATATAGGTATTTAGTACTGATACATTTGTGACATAAACGGTATTCAAATATACAGTACTGTTACCCCTAGATCCTGACAGAGTATATACATAGGTAGTTAATAACGACCCAGACACAATCTGAACGACAAACCGTATGTTGTGTATGTGTACCGGATAGGTACCGCAATAGTGTGTCCAGTCACGAAGCACTTCCGACGTTGAGAAGTGGCTGGCTCGGTAGCGGTACCAGGAAGTAAAACTCACTCCCCTGAGGCATCCAGACTGAGCGCTTAGGAATTCCTTTCTTGGCACAGCGGTCTGTGTTGCTGCCCCCGGTGCGGACGCGCGGGGTTCGACTCCCACTCAAGGCATGGTCGAAGTAGTGGCAGGTTCAGTGTTGAACCGGCTACATATGTCATAAATGTCACTATGAATTGAAAATGGGGGACCCTGATGTAAACAAGACGAAAGTCTTTCTCTGGTCTGCAATGCATCCCCTTAACAATTGTGTGTATTGAGCCGTACTCAGTGCCATCTGGGAGAAATGCGAGGCCCATTGCGAGATTTAAACGCGAGGGGACATGCATTGCTATTCCTAGCACTATTTGGGCAACTTTACACAATTCCTGTGAGTCTATGGAACACCCCTGTAAGGTTTTATT
The DNA here is from genome assembly GCF_963971535.1 of Notolepis coatsorum. Lineage (NCBI taxonomy): Eukaryota > Metazoa > Chordata > Actinopteri > Aulopiformes > Paralepididae > Notolepis > Notolepis coatsorum. The sequence goes on along the minus strand of NC_140167.1, from coordinate 3,237,833 downwards.
AAAAAAATTTAATTGTTTTATATTTCTAATCAAGTACTCAAAAGGCTAATTTCCCAGCATCTGGATTTCAGGCTGTGTTGGCCTGGGTCCGCCCATAAGCACTTTGAGTGACAGTCATCCACACAGTCTGCGACTGGCAGACAGAGAGAGATAGAGAGAGACTGAGGCTGCGGTTACACTATAGGCCCGGTTTTCGTTTCAGTTTTCAGTTTCGCTTTTCAGAACGCTACGTAATGGCAGGCAAGTTAGACATCGTTTTTGCCTCCTGAGCACAGTGATGTATATACATGTAGTACAATGCCAAAGCAGTAGGTGGCAGTAGGTGGCGATGTAGTTCAAACATGAAGGCCATTTTCAACAAATCAGAAAAGTTGAATGTGCCAATACACTTACTGCTAAAAATCAACAATCCACCATCTTTAAATGCCTCGCGTGAGCCATTTAGCCAACGTAGCATTTATTTTTCAGCAAAGAAAGTGCAATAAAAGTGCAATAAACAAAACGGATACATTCACTGTGTGTTCTGCCTCTCATTTGTTGATGAAACAAAACCAACACCAACACAATTTACCACCAAGAGCGGATAGTTTATGTTACAAAGGGTCAGATTAAACCGAATATATATATTTATTGCCTGAGATCCCATGTATAATATTTGCATATCGTTCGATATCCCTTGTATATTCTTTGTACAATATACACTGAGTGTCCCTTTAGCCTACAGACCATAATGTTCGTTCTCCTATTGGAAGCGATCCCCTGGCGCCACTGCCTTACCCCCTAGAGCTGACTTCAAAGGTACCGACGAGATATGTCTGTACATGCCCAGCTTCTGCCCATGAATACGGCTGGCGAAACACGAATGGTACTATTTGTTCACAGCGCATATATATATGGCGCAAGTAAAGTAGAACTTTCTCTTAGTCTCTTAGTCCATTGTCCCGTTCAGTCTCGTTCAGTTCCAGTTATCCAAGCAACGTCTCACCCACTACGCAGCGTGGGCAGAGCAGGGCTCGCATTGCCCCAAGATAGAGTCTCGTGTTATCCTAATACATTTGTTCAATGTATCGTTCGCTATTTATTAGTAAACCTTCATTACGAGTCAAAGACCACGTGAAGTGGGTAATTGTGCGTCTACATAGAGCACTTATAGCCGCGTGCAGATAGGATAGAGTAACGTCAAGTTCAACTGTGAACCACGGACCAACCGGAGGATTTACACCGGACCAGCAGCACCACGGAGGATTTACACCCCGCCAGCAGTGCCACTTTCCGGCAAGGATTATTATTCTTCATTCTTCACCAAGCTGCTGGAAGCAGAGAACCGTCTACACCCACTGCTGTGGGATCTACGTGCCCGTGGGGACCACACTCAAGCCCGTCTCTGTCGTACCAGAGGCACCACGGCTTTCACCTGCACGACGCGCACCCTGGGACCAGGCTGCTTTCCCCGCTGCTCCAGGGGTGATATCGCCTCCGTGAACCATTGACTTGCATAGAGCTTTGCCCCCCTCTGCTGGCTTACAACCGGTAGTACACCCTTTCCCAGAATATCCCTAGATCTAATTCCTAAATATTCATTATTGATTTGCCTGCACATTCTTTGCCTTATAAGCGCAATCTAAGTAATGTAACAATATTCTTGATGTAATAAATATTCTAACCGAGTATTTGAGTGGAAACCTGTTATTGTGGAAGTGTTGTCATCTAATATACCTTTGTACGGTATTGGCCAGTAATGTACAAGACGGTAGTGATTTAATGATATCAATACTTGATTAATACAGTCAGGGAATTGTACCCCTCAGTTACAATTGGTCCTTCGATAGCCGGAGAATAATTAGCGTAATATTAATATAATATTAATATTGACATGGCCGATGACGAACACTCCACAAACGGTTCTCCTAAGCTAGATCGCCCGCAGCGCAGACGGCAGCCACCTCCCTATCTAGAGGCATACTCTGTCAGTCCAATACCTAGCTTTAAAGGGAAGTTAAACGCGGAAAAAGTAGAAAGTAAAATTATGTCTGACCTTAACAACCAGGTTACCCCGACCACAGAGGCCCTAGTGGGTGCTAATGTAACTGACCAAGCTCACGGTGGGGACCAGGAGGGAACTGACACGACTTTACCCCCAGACAATACCGAAGAAATAGCCCCCGACCAGCTCCGGGAGGAAGACAACCCTAAAGAGACGCGCACCCAGGAGACGGATCTCCTCGGTACGCAACAGGAGAACGGATCTCCAACAAGTACTGCCGGGAGCCGATCGCCCCGAACGGCGTCTTCCCCCAGCGAGGCGGACAAGATGCTGGCGCAGGCACTCATCGCCACCCTGGCAGCCTCCACCGAACGCGATCGACTTCAAGCGCAACAGACGTGCGAGCGCGAACATTACGCAGGTGAGCGAGAGCGCTTCCAGGCGCAACAAAGGAGTGAAGACGACCGCATAAGGCTGGAGACCAGACGCCTCCAGACAGAAGAGAACATCGAGAGAAGCCGCGCCGACGTCGCAAATGCACAGCTCCACGCTGCCCATGCCAGCGCCAATGCCCAGCGCGACGTCGCCAACGCACAGCGCGACGCTGCCCAGGCCAGCGCCAATGCGCAGCGCGACAGCGCCAATGCGCAGCGCGACATCGCCAATGCCCAGCGCGAAGCAGCGCGCGACGCAGCCCATGCCCGGCGCGAGGCAGAGCGCGACCGGCTGCAGGCGGAGCTGATGGACAAACTGGTTGCCATGGCGACACCCCCTCACTCCGCACGGAGCTCCCAGAGATCGTCAAGACATGGGTCTAGGACACATTCCCCTACCCGACGAAGCGACCCGGGACCCCGCCAACAGGAGGATCCTGTCCACGTCTCGGAACCCCCTCCCCGGCCGGTCCATACGAGACCCAGCAACCGGGAAGAACCGGACCATGCCGAGAGACTGAACAGAAGACTCCAGGTCCTAGCAGAGGGAGAGGAGGAGGAGGAGGAGGAGTGTCAAGCCGACCAGCAGCAACGTGCTCTGGCCCAGGAGGCCCAGTACAGCCCCGACCAGCAGCAACGTACTCAGGACCAGGAGGTCCAGTACAGCCCAGAAGTCAGCCCCGAGGCCCTGCGCTACAAACCCCCGACTCAACTCACGGGTGAGTTTGACGCACCGTCAGCCCCGAGGAACAGCACCTGGGTACCCGACCTTCGGTACCCACCAAGTACCAGCCCAAGACGACACGCAAGAGGAGACTCGCCTAGGAGGCCTCTCCCCCAACGCTCACCGATGTGCCAGTCATCCATGGCGTCATACATTGCCACGGCGTCATTTCCAGACTTCGCCTATGAGAGTCGAGCACAGTACACGGAGCTCCGGATGTGCTTAGAGACAATGATGGTGGATGTCGCTGATGAACGCCACAAGTATGCAATATTACTGAAGCACCTGAAAGTACCGCGAGCGCACAATATAGCGCTGGCCTATGCCACCTCTACGACCCCATACACAGCGGCCCTTGCAGCGCTGGACCAGAGATATGGACGTATATGGGATTACGTAATCCAAGAGATAAGGCATATTGATCGCCTACCCCCAGCAACAGACAATTGCTCATTAGACGACCTGTCAATCAAAGTGCAGTCCCTGGTAGGGATGCTGGGAGCGCAACGGGAAAAGGGCATGCATGAGCTATACGCCAACTCTAACGTCGAGAGGATTTTGGAGAAGCTGCCACCCGCAAGACAAGAGCGTTTTAGGCGGCAGAGAGACTACCGGGATCCCAACGGCCCCGAACCATCCCTCCTTGATCTAGCCGACTTCCTGGCGAGAGAAGTCAGCAGCTTACGACTGGATACGTTCGGGTGGAGCACGCCAAGCTCCAGAGAGGGACCCAGGAGAATAAATGATGGAAGAAGATCGGTGACTGTTATGCACCAAGCCGAATCAGTACCGCAGCACCAGAACCACAACACCCCCTCGACGAAAGAGGACCAGTGGAAGATTGAGTGCCAGTACTGTGAGGGAGAACATCGGCTCTATCAGTGCGAAGATTTCAAGAAGCTGACCACGGATGATGTGAGCCAGTGGGTCAAGGACCACCGCCGCTGCTTCCGCTGCGCGCGCAGCCACCTAGCAGCTGAGTGCCGCCTGAAGAAAAAGTGCAGCAGGTGCGGTGGCACCCACCTGGAGGTCCTGCATGACATCAACAGGCATCACCCAGGACAACAGAGTGGGCCCGTCGCGGTGATGTACCATGCCGAGGCGGTGGCACCAGAACCAAAGTTCCACCAGACCGCTCCCTGGTGTCCCGACTGCTACGGCAGACACTGGGAGTCAAGGTGCGACTCGTGCCATATAGAGTCTACGTCACCACCCGAGACAGGAGTGCTCCACATAGACCCCCAGCATAGCGGGACCCCCCGTGTGCTCCTCAAAGTGGTCAGGGTGCTCCTGAGCCACGAGGGCAAAGTCATGGACACTTACGCCGTCCTTGATGACGGGTCAGAGAAGACCCTTCTGCTCGCGTCCGCTGCGGCCCAGCTGGGACTGCGGGGGAGCGAGAACCAAATGACGATTCGGACAATAAGAAGAGATTTAAAGACGATAAAGGGCGAGAATGTCTCCTTCACTATCGCAGCAAGCGGGCAGCCAGAGCGACGGTATAGGATTACAAATGCTTTCACCAGCCAAGAAATAGGACTATCACAGTACACCTACCCCATCCCACAGCTGATGGATAAATACGTGCACCTGCGTCAACTACCTATCCCGCTCATAGACGGCGCCACCCCGACCCTGCTGATAGGCTCCGACCATGCAGACCTCATCGTCCCGATAGACCGGGTCCATACCGGAACCCGAGGCTGTCCTGCAGCAGTCGAGACCCGCCTAGGGTGGACACTACAAGGCCCCCTCGCTAAATCTCTCAACCGAACAGCAGCCACTAGCTGCCTCCACTCCAGAGCGACAGAAGAAGACACCGGCCTCTCCCCCGTACAGCAGAGGCTATTGACATTAAGCGAGAGGCCCGTGAGAGAACCGTGGGTACCAGAGGGAGTTCGGAACTCCACCCCCCTCAGCTGCGCTTCAGACGTAGCTGACCTCGAACCCAGCACCCCAAGCGACTCCTTGACGGGGCGGCCGGGACCGGCCCCTCCTCACACGGGGTACAGAGCGAACAAGAGAAACAGACGGAGGAAGAGAAAGCACAGCCAAGCACAGGTCAAAGCAGTCTCAGGCCCGCTTCCTCCTAAGCCCCCCTTCATCCCGTCCAGTCGTCATGACCATAGACCAGTCACCACCCCGAGCTGCGTGGCCGGCCGGCCGCGTAAGCAAAGTGACCACTGGTGCCGACGGAAGGGTCAGAGTGGCAGAAGTGCTCGGCCAAGGGCGGATCTACAACCGACCCGTGGCGAGGCTGATAGAGTCGCCAAGGCTCCCCGACTCGCCTAATGACGACCATGACCCCTGACCTTGTGAACTGCCCGACCCCTCACAGACATTGAGTAGAGGACAGTGAGGTTAATCTGTCCCTGCTTAGCTAATTAGGTGGGACTAATTAGGGGGCGGCTGTTACAAAGGGTCAGATTAAACCGAATATATATATTTATTGCCTGAGATCCCATGTATAATATTTGCATATCGTTCGATATCCCTTGTATATTCTTTGTACAATATACACTGAGTGTCCCTTTAGCCTACAGACCATAATGTTCGTTCTCCTATTGGAAGCGATCCCCTGGCGCCACTGCCTTACCCCCTAGAGCTGACTTCAAAGGTACCGACGAGATATGTCTGTACATGCCCAGCTTCTGCCCATGAATACGGCTGGCGAAACACGAATGGTACTATTTGTTCACAGCGCATATATATATGGCGCAAGTAAAGTAGAACTTTCTCTTAGTCTCTTAGTCCATTGTCCCGTTCAGTCTCGTTCAGTTCCAGTTATCCAAGCAACGTCTCACCCACTACGCAGCGTGGGCAGAGCAGGGCTCGCATTGCCCCAAGATAGAGTCTCGTGTTATCCTAATACATTTGTTCAATGTATTGTTCGCTATTTATTAGTAAACCTTCATTACGAGTCAAAGACCACGTGAAGTGGGTAATTGTGCGTCTACATAGAGCACTTATAGCCGCGTGCAGATAGGATAGAGTAACGTCAAGTTCAACTGTGAACCACGGACCAACCGGAGGATTTACACCGGACCAGCAGCACCACGGAGGATTTACACCCCGCCAGCAGTGCCACTTTCCGGCAAGGATTATTATTCTTCATTCTTCACCAAGCTGCTGGAAGCAGAGAACCGTCTACACCCACTGCTGTGGGATCTACGTGCCCGTGGGGACCACACTCAAGCCCGTCTCTGTCGTACCAGAGGCACCACGGCTTTCACCTGCACGACGCGCACCCTGGGACCAGGCTGCTTTCCCCGCTGCTCCAGGGGTGATATCGCCTCCGTGAACCATTGACTTGCATAGAGCTTTGCCCCCCTCTGCTGGCTTACAACCGGTAGTACACCCTTTCCCAGAATATCCCTAGATCTAATTCCTAAATATTCATTATTGATTTGCCTGCACATTCTTTGCCTTATAAGCGCAATCTAAGTAATGTAACAATATTCTTGATGTAATAAATATTCTAACCGAGTATTTGAGTGGAAACCTGTTATTGTGGAAGTGTTGTCATCTAATATACCTTTGTACGGTATTGGCCAGTAATGTACAAGACGGTAGTGATTTAATGATATCAATACTTGATTAATACAGTCAGGGAATTGTACCCCTCAGTTACAATTGGTCCTTCGATAGCCGGAGAATAATTAGCGTAATATTAATATAATATTAATATTGACATGGCCGATGACGAACACTCCACAAACGGTTCTCCTAAGCTAGATCGCCCGCAGCGCAGACGGCAGCCACCTCCCTATCTAGAGGCATACTCTGTCAGTCCAATACCTAGCTTTAAAGGGAAGTTAAACGCGGAAAAAGTAGAAAGTAAAATTATGTCTGACCTTAACAACCAGGTTACCCCGACCACAGAGGCCCTAGTGGGTGCTAATGTAACTGACCAAGCTCACGGTGGGGACCAGGAGGGAACTGACACGACTTTACCCCCAGACAATACCGAAGAAATAGCCCCCGACCAGCTCCGGGAGGAAGACAACCCTAAAGAGACGCGCACCCAGGAGACGGATCTCCTCGGTACGCAACAGGAGAACGGATCTCCAACAAGTACTGCCGGGAGCCGATCGCCCCGAACGGCGTCTTCCCCCAGCGAGGCGGACAAGATGCTGGCGCAGGCACTCATCGCCACCCTGGCAGCCTCCACCGAACGCGATCGACTTCAAGCGCAACAGACGTGCGAGCGCGAACATTACGCAGGTGAGCGAGAGCGCTTCCAGGCGCAACAAAGGAGTGAAGACGACCGCATAAGGCTGGAGACCAGACGCCTCCAGACAGAAGAGAACATCGAGAGAAGCCGCGCCGACGTCGCAAATGCACAGCTCCACGCTGCCCATGCCAGCGCCAATGCCCAGCGCGACGTCGCCAACGCACAGCGCGACGCTGCCCAGGCCAGCGCCAATGCGCAGCGCGACAGCGCCAATGCGCAGCGCGACATCGCCAATGCCCAGCGCGAAGCAGCGCGCGACGCAGCCCATGCCCGGCGCGAGGCAGAGCGCGACCGGCTGCAGGCGGAGCTGATGGACAAACTGGTTGCCATGGCGACACCCCCTCACTCCGCACGGAGCTCCCAGAGATCGTCAAGACATGGGTCTAGGACACATTCCCCTACCCGACGAAGCGACCCGGGACCCCGCCAACAGGAGGATCCTGTCCACGTCTCGGAACCCCCTCCCCGGCCGGTCCATACGAGACCCAGCAACCGGGAAGAACCGGACCATGCCGAGAGACTGAACAGAAGACTCCAGGTCCTAGCAGAGGGAGAGGAGGAGGAGGAGGAGGAGTGTCAAGCCGACCAGCAGCAACGTGCTCTGGCCCAGGAGGCCCAGTACAGCCCCGACCAGCAGCAACGTACTCAGGACCAGGAGGTCCAGTACAGCCCAGAAGTCAGCCCCGAGGCCCTGCGCTACAAACCCCCGACTCAACTCACGGGTGAGTTTGACGCACCGTCAGCCCCGAGGAACAGCACCTGGGTACCCGACCTTCGGTACCCACCAAGTACCAGCCCAAGACGACACGCAAGAGGAGACTCGCCTAGGAGGCCTCTCCCCCAACGCTCACCGATGTGCCAGTCATCCATGGCGTCATACATTGCCACGGCGTCATTTCCAGACTTCGCCTATGAGAGTCGAGCACAGTACACGGAGCTCCGGATGTGCTTAGAGACAATGATGGTGGATGTCGCTGATGAACGCCACAAGTATGCAATATTACTGAAGCACCTGAAAGTACCGCGAGCGCACAATATAGCGCTGGCCTATGCCACCTCTACGACCCCATACACAGCGGCCCTTGCAGCGCTGGACCAGAGATATGGACGTATATGGGATTACGTAATCCAAGAGATAAGGCATATTGATCGCCTACCCCCAGCAACAGACAATTGCTCATTAGACGACCTGTCAATCAAAGTGCAGTCCCTGGTAGGGATGCTGGGAGCGCAACGGGAAAAGGGCATGCATGAGCTATACGCCAACTCTAACGTCGAGAGGATTTTGGAGAAGCTGCCACCCGCAAGACAAGAGCGTTTTAGGCGGCAGAGAGACTACCGGGATCCCAACGGCCCCGAACCATCCCTCCTTGATCTAGCCGACTTCCTGGCGAGAGAAGTCAGCAGCTTACGACTGGATACGTTCGGGTGGAGCACGCCAAGCTCCAGAGAGGGACCCAGGAGAATAAATGATGGAAGAAGATCGGTGACTGTTATGCACCAAGCCGAATCAGTACCGCAGCACCAGAACCACAACACCCCCTCGACGAAAGAGGACCAGTGGAAGATTGAGTGCCAGTACTGTGAGGGAGAACATCGGCTCTATCAGTGCGAAGATTTCAAGAAGCTGACCACGGATGATGTGAGCCAGTGGGTCAAGGACCACCGCCGCTGCTTCCGCTGCGCGCGCAGCCACCTAGCAGCTGAGTGCCGCCTGAAGAAAAAGTGCAGCAGGTGCGGTGGCACCCACCTGGAGGTCCTGCATGACATCAACAGGCATCACCCAGGACAACAGAGTGGGCCCGTCGCGGTGATGTACCATGCCGAGGCGGTGGCACCAGAACCAAAGTTCCACCAGACCGCTCCCTGGTGTCCCGACTGCTACGGCAGACACTGGGAGTCAAGGTGCGACTCGTGCCATATAGAGTCTACGTCACCACCCGAGACAGGAGTGCTCCACATAGACCCCCAGCATAGCGGGACCCCCCGTGTGCTCCTCAAAGTGGTCAGGGTGCTCCTGAGCCACGAGGGCAAAGTCATGGACACTTACGCCGTCCTTGATGACGGGTCAGAGAAGACCCTTCTGCTCGCGTCCGCTGCGGCCCAGCTGGGACTGCGGGGGAGCGAGAACCAAATGACGATTCGGACAATAAGAAGAGATTTAAAGACGATAAAGGGCGAGAATGTCTCCTTCACTATCGCAGCAAGCGGGCAGCCAGAGCGACGGTATAGGATTACAAATGCTTTCACCAGCCAAGAAATAGGACTATCACAGTACACCTACCCCATCCCACAGCTGATGGATAAATACGTGCACCTGCGTCAACTACCTATCCCGCTCATAGACGGCGCCACCCCGACCCTGCTGATAGGCTCCGACCATGCAGACCTCATCGTCCCGATAGACCGGGTCCATACCGGAACCCGAGGCTGTCCTGCAGCAGTCGAGACCCGCCTAGGGTGGACACTACAAGGCCCCCTCGCTAAATCTCTCAACCGAACAGCAGCCACTAGCTGCCTCCACTCCAGAGCGACAGAAGAAGACACCGGCCTCTCCCCCGTACAGCAGAGGCTATTGACATTAAGCGAGAGGCCCGTGAGAGAACCGTGGGTACCAGAGGGAGTTCGGAACTCCACCCCCCTCAGCTGCGCTTCAGACGTAGCTGACCTCGAACCCAGCACCCCAAGCGACTCCTTGACGGGGCGGCCGGGACCGGCCCCTCCTCACACGGGGTACAGAGCGAACAAGAGAAACAGACGGAGGAAGAGAAAGCACAGCCAAGCACAGGTCAAAGCAGTCTCAGGCCCGCTTCCTCCTAAGCCCCCCTTCATCCCGTCCAGTCGTCATGACCATAGACCAGTCACCACCCCGAGCTGCGTGGCCGGCCGGCCGCGTAAGCAAAGTGACCACTGGTGCCGACGGAAGGGTCAGAGTGGCAGAAGTGCTCGGCCAAGGGCGGATCTACAACCGACCCGTGGCGAGGCTGATAGAGTCGCCAAGGCTCCCCGACTCGCCTAATGACGACCATGACCCCTGACCTTGTGAACTGCCCGACCCCTCACAGACATTGAGTAGAGGACAGTGAGGTTAATCTGTCCCTGCTTAGCTAATTAGGTGGGACTAATTAGGGGGCGGCTGTTACAAAGGGTCAGATTAAACCGAATATATATATTTATTGCCTGAGATCCCATGTATAATATTTGCATATCGTTCGATATCCCTTGTATATTCTTTGTACAATATACACTGAGTGTCCCTTTAGCCTACAGACCATAATGTTCGTTCTCCTATTGGAAGCGATCCCCTGGCGCCACTGCCTTACCCCCTAGAGCTGACTTCAAAGGTACCGACGAGATATGTCTGTACATGCCCAGCTTCTGCCCATGAATACGGCTGGCGAAACACGAATGGTACTATTTGTTCACAGCGCATATATATATGGCGCAAGTAAAGTAGAACTTTCTCTTAGTCTCTTAGTCCATTGTCCCGTTCAGTCTCGTTCAGTTCCAGTTATCCAAGCAACGTCTCACCCACTACGCAGCGTGGGCAGAGCAGGGCTCGCATTGCCCCAAGATAGAGTCTCGTGTTATCCTAATACATTTGTTCAATGTATTGTTCGCTATTTATTAGTAAACCTTCATTACGAGTCAAAGACCACGTGAAGTGGGTAATTGTGCGTCTACATAGAGCACTTATAGCCGCGTGCAGATAGGATAGAGTAACGTCAAGTTCAACTGTGAACCACGGACCAACCGGAGGATTTACACCGGACCAGCAGCACCACAGAGGATTTACACCCCGCCAGCAGTGCCACTTTCCGGCAAGGATTATTATTCTTCATTCTTCACCAAGCTGCTGGAAGCAGAGAACCGTCTACACCCACTGCTGTGGGATCTACGTGCCCGTGGGGACCACACTCAAGCCCGTCTCTGTCGTACCAGAGGCACCACGGCTTTCACCTGCACGACGCGCACCCTGGGACCAGGCTGCTTTCCCCGCTGCTCCAGGGGTGATATCGCCTCCATGAACCATTGACTTGCATAGAGCTTTGCCCCCCTCTGCTGGCTTACAACCGGTAGTACACCCTTTCCCAGAATATCCCTAGATCTAATTCCTAAATATTCATTATTGATTTGCCTGCACATTCTTTGCCTTATAAGCGCAATCTAAGTAATGTAACAATATTCTTGATGTAATAAATATTCTAACCGAGTATTTGAGTGGAAACCTGTTATTGTGGAAGTGTTGTCATCTAATATACCTTTGTACGGTATTGGCCAGTAATGTACAAGACGGTAGTGATTTAATGATATCAATACTTGATTAATACAGTCAGGGAATTGTACCCCTCAGTTACAGTTTAGTCTCACAAAAAGATCTCCGATGTTGTTAGCTACATGCTAACGTGAATGGCATTCTCCCTGTATATAGTTAGCATCGAGGCTATCAACGTAGTAACGTTAACGCTATTAGAAATGGATGAAAACTTTATTTAACAGATTGCAGAATGGGTACAATACAATACGGCTCAATACACACAATTGTTAAAGGTATGTAGACTGTTTTAGTTTTGGACTGGGCTCCTTATAACAATAGCTTGACAACACGTTGGTAGCCGCAGCTACTTGGGACAGCTCTGCTGTAAACACTGGAAATAACCGTGCCGGTCTCTACTGCGCATGGGCGTTGAGCAGAACGGCTCCGTATCCGGCTCGCGCAGATTACATGGCACCATTGTCGGCGTGTTTCGGCGTGTTTTTCGAAAACGAAAACACCTTTTCAGCGTTCCCGCTAGGGGGACGCATTTTCCTGCCAAGACTGCGTTTTTTTTTAACTTGGACATGTGTAACAAGTGCCTTGTTGCCTTGTATAGATAATTACACCCCATCACAAAATACACTTTAATACATTCCACTAATACTCCTAAACGTTTTATTTTATTGATTTAAGTTGATTTCATTCCTTTCGTTTTGTTTTATTGCACTTTTGGGAGTTAAGGCTTTTATTTTGAAATCGACACACTTACATTTCCGGTCCTCCGGGACACGCATCTTGCCTGCTTTCCGGTGGTGAGTTAGTTCCACCTGGAGGTCCGTGGAGTGAGTACTACTCCTTATGTTCAGTGAAAGACTTCGGTCTAAAAGTTGTTAAATATTGTATGTTACATTCCTAAAACTGTGAAACGAGTTTGTAATGTAACTACTGTTGTTAATATGTACCTGTGCAGTTGTTTTGTGGGAGGTTTGACTGGGTAAAATGCACTTTAATAGCATGTAGGAAGTTTGCACACACGTGCGCTGCTGTTAACATGTAGTTAATGCAGTCACGTCTTTTCTCAACCATAGCTCACGTGCTGCAGTGCAGATGACTATTCCTAATGCTGGTGCATTGTGTTGCCATTGTAACCTAACAGGTATGTGTGTACAGTAGCTCCCATGTGTCCGTTTTGTATTCAATTGTGTATATTTTTCCAATGTAATTGTATATTAAAATGTGTCATTCTTATGAGCCAGTTCCACCTGGAGGTCCGTGGACTCACGTGCTGCAGTGCAGATGACTATTCCTAATGCTGGTGCATTGTGTTGCCTTTGTAACCTAACAGGAGGGAAATAAAGTCCGTCAACAGTCATCCATGTCTGTCGTCCTTAACACAACGCCGTCAGAGAGTACACCCAACTACACCGGTCACACGTGGTGCCGTTTGACCTCGGACAACGGACAACGCTCGCCTGTCCACCGGGGACGCTGTCTGCACGCCGCTTCTTCATTCAACTGGCTGTGCTGAGTACAACGTCGAACGTTAACGTGTGCGCATAGGATAAGCGCATATGTGATATTGGTTGTTTTTGTTCGATAATAATATGCTATTGATTGTAATTGTAAATATTATTGTAATGATACAGTAATTGGAGACGACACTAGTTGTACAAGACCATTGTATTTTTTTTCTTTTTCTTTCATCTGTTATGTATTGTGAATAGATAGCCTATGGTCTAATGTTCAAAGTTCGAGCAGTAACAAGTGTTGCTATCTAACACATGCCCACTGTAAATATAATTAGGAACTAATTTGTTTATATGGTTGGCTGGTAATGAGATATATATATATATTATAATTTTTCCCCCCCCCATCTGTTCTGGTAAATTGTGAATGGATAGCCATACAGTAGCCTACATGTATTCGTGTGTAGTCTAGTGTTTAAAGTCTGAGCAGTAACAAGCGGCCATTTAACACATTCACACATACTTTTCTTTTGTTTATAGCCCTCTAAAGCATTTTTATTTTTAATTCTTGAACATGTCTGAAGCAGGACCACCAGATCTGGAGATGGTGGGTATGATGCCTGTATATGGCAGGGGTCAGTCAGCTCTTATGTGTGGGAGGGGAAGACCTGTGGAACTGAGTCAGTCTACAGTTCGCCAGTCAGTGTTTGAAGCAGTGGGGCCAGTGGCCACATCTACTCCAATCACGCATGGCAATGATGCAGCCCCGCAACTCGCTAGGTCAGAGGATTTAGGCAGCCTCGTCACAGACCTTGCCATACAGATAGGAGAACAAATTGCATCTACTCTGCATGCCATGCACCAGACCAGTTATCAGCCCCAGGTCCCCGTCCCTGAGCCCCAGGTCCCCGCCCCTGAGCCCAAGGTCCCCGCACCCCAACCACAATGTTTTTCTGGGTGTGCAGACATGTCAAGGATGAAAGTAATAGTGCAGGCGGAGACTAAACCACCTCCGTTCTTCAGAGGTGATCGCACTGAGCCAGTCTCCATACATGAGTGGGAAGACATGATGCTAGTGTATCTGTCTAGAGCGAGTTGTAAAACCGACAGAGAATTGTGTGATCTAGTGATGGGCAGGTTGACTGGTAAAGCTAGAGACATAGTGAAGGTGTCACTGCGTAGCCGGCCTGAGTTGTCTGCCAATATGACCCCTGCAGCTGTGTTTGACATTTTAAAGCGTAACTTCAGCGAGCTGACATACTCCAGTATGCCCATGGCCGACTTCTATGCCATGGTTCCCAGGCCTAGTGAGGGAGTGATGGATTACTGGGTCCGGCTGAATAAAGCAATCGATGTTGCAGATGAGTGTCTACGTCGCCGGGGTCGGTGTGTTGATGATGCGAGCGCCGAGGTCGTGATGATGTTGATCACGCACTGCCCAGATCCCAGTCTAGCTATGTCCTTCCAGCTGAAGCCTGTGGAGCAGTGGACTGCAGCTGAGGTCCAGGAGCGTCTAGATGGTTACCAGAGAGACCAAAGGAGATCCAGTTCACGGGCACAGCAGATTAACATCTCGGCATGCAGTCAGAGCCCCATGGCTGGTGGCCCATCCCCTCCTGTCCTGTATGGTGGGGCCCAGCAGTCTTCTGTTGTTGTGCAGTCACAGCAGCCTCCCTCCTTTGGCTCTTCTCATGAACAGCTTGGTGAGCCCCACAGCCCTCCTACACCCATCTTAATGACTCCTGCCCCGGCGTGTCCCCCCTCTGTAGACCCTGGCCTTCATCAGGTGGTTGACTTGTTAGACCGTGTGCTCTCACTGTGTTCGGCCTCGCTGGCCCCAGCAGTACAGGCTCAGCCTGGTCAGCCGTCTCGCTCCCACATCCAGCCAAGTAATGGGCAGACGTACCACTCACGCAACCAGGCCAGACCGAGTCAGCAGAGTTACTCGCGCAACCAGGCCAGACCGAGTCAGCAGGGTTATTCGCGCAACCAGGCCAGACCGAATCAGCAGAGTTACCCGCACAACCAGCACGACCCATGCGAAGTGTGTCAAGACAGCAGGCATAACACTTATCAACACTGTATGCTCTATCGGCTGTGCCACCGCTGTTTCCGCCCTGGTCACTATGAGGACTCATGCCCTGGCATCTCCCAGCCATCAGCTGGATCAGCATCTCCCTCCAACAGACCCGCTCAGACCCATCCTGTCAATGCTGCCCCTTTAAACTAGCCAGCCCATGCAATGAGAGGGATAGTATGGGCAAAGTGAATGAAACCCTCGAGAGAGAACCAGACTTAGAAGCCATCTATGTAAACAGCTGCAGATTACTTCCAGAAAACGAAACAGCCATCTTTGTTGGGTCACAGAGAGTGAACGGAGCTAGTGAACTGTTTTATGCTCCAGTGTTAGTCAGTGACAAGTACACATTGAGGGGGATGTTGGATTCTGGTAGTATGTCATGCACGCTCAGTGAGGAAGGTGAACAAAAGTTACAAACCGCTGGTGTTCTCCCTCGTGTCCAGCCGGCACCTGTGAATGTGGTGCTGGTTGGTTGTGGTGGCTTGACTACTCGACCAAAGTGTGTCTATGATTTGGAGATTGAAGTTTGTGGGTCAAAATTTGTGGTTCCTACGTTGGTTGTGCCAGGTCAGAGAGACGAGTTTATAATTGGCACTAATGTAATCAAGTCCGTTCTCCAAAGGCTGAAGTCGACTGAAAAGTACTGGGAGCTTGTGTCCTGCAGAAACAGAGACCCTGAGTGTGAGAAGTTCCTTGAGCTCTTAAGCTGCACCTCCCGCTGGTCGGGCCCAGACCCGCCCGGGGTGATAGGCACAGTGAAGCTATGCCAGGCGGTTACCCTCCTCCCTCAGCAGGAGTATCTAGTGTGGGGGAAGCTACCAGCCAGTGCACATGTGTCTCCTGGGAGTACAGTCATTGTGGAGCCCACCTCAGCGAGGTCGGCCCCTCGCAACATCATAGTGGGGAGAGTGGTGACTCCCATGTGGGGCGACCGCTGGGTCCCCATGAAGGTCTTGAACCCGACACAGAGCCCCATCACGCTCCGTCGTAATGCCAAACTGGCTGATGTCTCACCTTGTCTTGCTGTTGAAGATCTGTCCATCACTCAGGGCCTGTGTCAGCAGCAGTCTGGTGTCTCCAGCTCCTCCGCCTCTCCTGGCTCCTCGTTAGATGCTGAGCAGATGTTGGCCGACTGTGGACTGGAGGACGTGAACATCAAGTCATGTGAGGTGTCTCCTGATGGGAAGAAGAGGCTAGCTGACCTACTGGTGACATATCAAGATGTCTTCTCCAAGGACAAGCTGGACTGTGGAAAGGTCAAAGACTTTGTGCACCGTATCCACCTCTCGGACGACCGTCCGTTCCGCCTGCCCTTTAGGCGTGTCCCCCCAGCTGACTATCACAAACTGAGAGAGGTGTTGACTGAGATGGAGGTGAAGGGGATAATCTCCAAGTCGATGAGCGAGTATGCCTCACCTCTGGTCATGGTGTGGAAGAAGAATGGAGACCTCAGGATCTGTACGGATTTCCGCTGGCTCAACGCAAAGACCGTCAAAGATGCTCACCCGTTGCCCCATCAGTCCGACTGCCTTGCTGCCCTTGGTGGGAACGCTTTCTTTAGCACCATGGATCTGACCTCAGGGTTCTACAACGTCCCTCTCCATGTGTCTGACCGGCGGTACACTGCCTTCACAACACCACTGGGCTTGTACGAGTACAACAGGCTCCCGCAAGGCCTGTGCAACAGTCCGGCATCTTTCATGCGTATGATGCTCGGCATCTTTGGCGACCTCAACTACTCCAGCCTCTTGTGCTACTTGGACGACCTGCTGGTGTTTGCGCCGTCTGAGGAGGAGGCGTTGAAGCGATTGGAGGTGGTCTTCTGCAGACTCAGAGTGAACAACCTCAAGCTCTCACAGAAGAAATGTAACTTCTTACAGAGGTCGGTCAGGTTCCTGGGTCATGTGGTCGATGCCAGTGGTGTCTCTGTTGACCAAGAGAAGGTCTCCGTCATCTCTGGCTTCCAAAGAGAGGATCTGATGGAGTCGGATGGCCGCACTCCCGCTCAGAAGAGAGTGAGATCCTTCCTCGGCATGGTGTTGTATTACCAAAATTTCATACATGGCTGCTCCAGTATAGCCAAGCCCCTCTTCGCCTTGACAGCTGGCCAGAAGAGAAAAGGGAAGACCAGTGCTGGTCGTACGAGAGCCGGTACGTTCCGGAAGCTGACTCCTGAGGACTGGACTCCCGCCTGTGAGACTGCGTTTGAGGAGCTCAAGAGGGCGCTCGTCGAATGTGTAGTGCTGGCTCACCCAGACTTTGAGAGGCCGTTCATCCTCTCCACTGACGCGTCGTTGGACGGTATTGGAGCAGTGCTCTCTCAAGTCCCTGTCGGGGAGGAGAAGGCCAGACCAATCGCCTTTGCGAGCAAGTCGCTCAGCCGCAGTCAAGCGAACTATCCTGCCCACAGACTGGAGTTCCTGGCCCTCAAATGGTCAGTGTGTGACAAATTCAGTCACTGGCTCAAGGGTCACAAGTTCACTGTGTGGACTGATAATAATCCACTCACGTACATCATGACCAAGCCTAAACTTGACGCATGCGAGCAGCGCTGGGTGTCCAAGCTGGCCCCTTACTGCTTCGACATCAAGCATGTGCCTGGGAGGCTGAATACAGTGGCCGATGCGCTGAGCAGAGATCCCTTCGTGAGGCCGCTCAGCCGGCGTCTCTTGACCGAGCCTTACTCCGCTCTTCTGGAGCAGGTGTGTGATGTGGAGAACAGGGGGGTGCAGGATATCTTCCGTCTGACATGCCAGCCCCAAGCTCTAGTGACCCCTTCTGGATGTGCGGTTGCTGATGTGTCCATGTCGGCGGATGAGACCTCCACGGTGCTTTCCTCCCAGGAAGACTGGGACTCTGCGCCAAGACACAGGGCAGTATCTATGGCGGGTCACCTGTCCACTGTTGTCACTGCCGACCACGACGCAGTCTCCTCCTTGTCGTTGGCCGATCTGCAGGCCCGCCAGCGAAAAGACGCCACCGTCTCCAGAGTCATCTTTTACGTTGAAAGGGGCCGCAGACCCTCCAGACGCGAGCGCTGCTATGAAGATCAGTCCGCCTTGAGGATGCTGAAGCAGTGGGAGAGGCTCGCTATGCAGAACGGCATATTGTACAGGGTTACGAAGGACCACATGACCAGGCACAAGAGGTTCCAGTATGTTCTGCCTGAGTCCTTGAAGTCGGAGGCGCTGTCTGGAGTGCATGACTTGGCTGGTCACCAAGGTCAACCTAGGACGCTGTCTCTCGTACGTCA
Source organism: Notolepis coatsorum (assembly GCF_963971535.1). Classification (NCBI taxonomy): domain Eukaryota; kingdom Metazoa; phylum Chordata; class Actinopteri; order Aulopiformes; family Paralepididae; genus Notolepis; species Notolepis coatsorum. The sequence goes on along the minus strand of NC_140167.1, from coordinate 3,219,400 downwards.
GCGTTTCTACTGGTATGACATGGAGAAGGATGTGCGGGGCCATGTGAGGAACTGTCCCAGATGCGTACTCAGCAAGACTCCAGAGCCGGCGGCCAGAGCCCCTCTGGAGAGCATAATAACCTCTGCACCACTGGAGCTGGTGTGCATCGACTTCTGGTCAGCTGAAGATAATAACAACAAGTCTGTGGATGTTCTGGTCATAACTGACCACTTTACAAAGCTGGCCCACGCCTTCCCCTGCAAAGACCAAACCGCGAAGAAGGTTGCTAAAAAGCTGTGGGACAACTATTTCTGTGTGTATGGCTTCCCACAGCGCCTGCATTCGGACCAGGGAGCGAACTTCCAGAGTGAGTTGATGGCGGAGCTGCTGGAGTTAGCAGGGGTCACGCAGTCCCGGACCACTCCGTATCACCCTATGGGGAATGGTGGCACTGAGAGATTCAATCGGACCCTGGGTGGAATGCTGCGCTCCCTGCCATCGGAGTCTAAGCACAGATGGCCCCAGATGGTCCAGAGCCTGACCTTCGCCTACAATTGTACACAGCATGAGACGACTGGCTTTGCCCCCTTTTACCTGATGTTCGGGAGGGTCCCGCGTCTGCCAGTTGATCTGCTGTTTAAGAATGTGCTCCAGGACGAGGTGGTCTGTGACTATGATGCCTATGTGAAGTCCCTGGCGGCCGATCTCCAGTCTGCTATGCTGTTGGCCCAGAGGCACACCTCAGTGGAACAGGGGCATCAGGCTGACCAGTACAACAAAAAGATGAAGGGCTTGCCCCTCTCGGTGGGTGATCGGGTCCTGGTGGCGAACAAGGGCGCCAGAGGGAAGCGGAAGCTGGCGGACAAATGGGAGCCGGACGTCTACACCGTCATCGCTTCCAGACCACAGTGCCACATATATCGGATCAGAGACCGGACTGGGCGGGAGAAGACAGTCCACAGAAACCTCCTGCTTCAGGTCAACTTCCTCCCCTTGGACGGGTCATTTGATGATGAGGGTCTAGCCGTGGACAGCGACACCTGTGCGCCTGGTGAAGCCTCCCTCTCAGTCATGCCTGGAGCTAGCGCCTCAGACGCGGACGGTGTGGCGGCAGAGCCTTCCATGGGAGATGGACCTGATGGGGGTCGCACCGCATCATGGGTGCAAGAGGGAGCCTCCCTCTCAGTCATGCCTGAAGCTAGCGCCTCAGACGTGGACAGTGTGGCAGCAGAGCCTTCCATGGGAGATGGGGATCGCACCGCATCATGGGTGCAAGAGCAGTCTTCAGTGGAGAGTGAGGATGACGGGCTATGTCCGTATTCCCCCCAGGGGATGTCCCCTGCTCTGAGTGAGCTTCCAGTGGCAAGTGCCGCCAGTCCCCCACTGTTGCTTGCTCCACCGAGTTCCCCCCCTGCTGTAGTCCAGCATGATGACAGTGTTGTGTCCACACAACCAGGGCGTACTCCTGAGCTAATGAGTGTCAGTGTGCCTGGTCAGAGCCAGGGTCCACAGACCACTGAACACTACACGTCCAGGTTCGGTAGGGTCATCAAGCCAGTCTTTCGGCTGATAGAGACAATGGTCCAACTTGAGAGTATGATGGGCTTCGAGCCACAAGCCTCTATCAGACATGTGTGAGGTCAGCTACAGTGTTGTGTATAGCACTTACGGCCTGATACAGTGTCCTTTGTGGTGATAAGGAGTAACAGTTTTATTTATGTGTATGTGCCCTCGTCATGGTATGGTCAAGTGTAGCTGGATGGTGTATAAGGCACCGTCGTTATCCCTGGAGGTATGGTGGGAGTTGGCCACTCCTAGTGCCCTCCTGGCCTTTTATTAGGTGACAGGTATCGTTGGATTGTTCCGCAGTGTGTGGTTCTCATAGTAAGCTTGTGACTAGTGTGACACGAGGTAGGCACAGTTTTTTTTCTTCGATGTAGGTGTAATTCTGTGGGGTGAATGTAACAAGTGCCTTGTTGCCTTGTATAGATAATTACACCCCATCACAAAATACACTTTAATACATTCCACTAATACTCCTAAACGTTTTATTTTATTGATTTAAGTTGATTTCATTCCTTTCGTTTTGTTTTATTGCACTTTTGGGAGTTAAGGCTTTTATTTTGAAATCGACACACTTACATTTCCGGTCCTCCGGGACACGCATCTTGCCTGCTTTCCGGTGGTGAGTTAGTTCCACCTGGAGGTCCGTGGAGTGAGTACTACTCCTTATGTTCAGTGAAAGACTTCGGTCTAAAAGTTGTTAAATATTGTATGTTACATTCCTAAAACTGTGAAACGAGTTTGTAATGTAACTACTGTTGTTAATATGTACCTGTGCAGTTGTTTTGTGGGAGGTTTGACTGGGTAAAATGCACTTTAATAGCATGTAGGAAGTTTGCACACACGTGCGCTGCTGTTAACATGTAGTTAATGCAGTCACGTCTTTTCTCAACCATAGCTCACGTGCTGCAGTGCAGATGACTATTCCTAATGCTGGTGCATTGTGTTGCCATTGTAACCAAACAGGTATGTGTGTACAGTAGCTCCCATGTGTCCGTTTTGTATTCAATTGTGTATATTTTTCCAATGTAATTGTATATTAAAATGTGTCATTCTTATGAGCCAGTTCCACCTGGAGGTCCGTGGACTTACGTGCTGCAGTGCAGATGACTATTCCTAATGCTGGTGCATTGTGTTGCCTTTGTAACCTAACAGGAGGGAAATAAAGTCCGTCAACAGTCATCCATGTCTGTCGTCCTTAACACAACGCCGTCAGAGAGTACACCCAACTACACCGGTCACACATGCAAACGTAATCACTCAGCAACAAAAACAAAAACCCCAGTGTAACCATGGCCTCAGGCACGGAGCACTGTGTAAACAAACGCTGCTCTCTCTATCTCTCTCTCCCTCGCAGAGTGCAGTCGAGGTGTCGGGTTACACTATCTGCCTCGCTGTTTGAGGAAGTGAAGATTTCCACTCGCTCTGCTATCGCTGTGTGGGCTGCCTAGGTTGTGGGCGGGCATTGGCTCCAACCACAGAGCCAATCGGATCACAAGCAGCTCCAGCAGTGCCACGTGACGTCACGATGCGAGTCAAATCAGAATGACCTATACCGGTAATTAACTGGAGCAGGAAATGGTCTTACATGAATGAGAGCAATCCGCCAATATGGTATTTAGAGACACAGACACATTGATACTAACTACTATTACTATAATACAATGCTAGACACTGAAAAAAGCCATTTATAATGCATGTCACCTTTAATAAATTAAAAAAAATAGAAAATTATTAATACAAATGTTTTTTTTTTTTTTTTTTGTGTGCATACAGTCAACGTATTCTTAAATAATAGCGCTGCCCGAGGCTTAGTGGCAATGCAACAGATGTAAGCTGAAGTGAAAAGTCGTACACCTGGCAGTAACAGGGAAAATGCATAAAACACCCCTGGAACCTGATAAACAAGCTTAAAGCCAGGTTAATTTTTCAAGCACGACATGCAGATTTGCAGTTTTGCCTCATTTGAATCAAACTCTATAAGCTTAGTACACACGTCACAAACTGCACGAGCACAGTGTGAAATGTTCCCAGAGAGCAACTTGTAAAGTTGGAGTGATCATGTTGAGCAGTAATGTCCAGGCAGCAGAACAGTGCATAGCATTACTGCACATTCAATATTGATACCGGAGCAGACCCTGTTGCATGATGCAACACACAGAGTGAGAGAGAGAGAGAGAGAGAGAGAGAGAGAGAGAGAGACAGAGAGAGAGAGAGAGAGAGAGAGAGAGAGAGAGAGAGAGAGAGAGAGAGAGATCCACGGTGGGAACAGAATAGATTGCATTAAAAACTCACCCTAGCGCAGAATCAATGGCAAAGTTGGTCCAAGAGGAAGGAGACGACGTGGAGATGACAAAGTTCACCAGTCCCATGATATTGTCCCCCCGTTGGGATGAACTTGGGAGTCTGTTCCTAGTTTATCTGCCACACGTTAGCACTCGATAACGTAGCTAATGCTAGCTAGGTTAACTAACACTAGTTAGCTGTCCCTGCCTTTAGCTAAGCTACTAGCCGACATGGCTAGCCCGACTGAACCACACGTTAGCACTCAATAACGTAGCTAACGCTAGCTAGCTAGCTAAGTTAGCTAACGCTAGTTAGCTGTCCCTGCCTTTAGCTAAGCTACTAGCCGACATGGCTAGCCCGACTGAACCACACGTTAGCACTCGATAACGTAGCTAAAGCTAACTAGCTAGCTAGGTTAGCTAACGCTAGTTAGCTGTCCCTGCCTTTAGCTAAGCTACTAGCCGACATGGCTAGCCCGACTGAACCACACGTTAGCACTCGATAACGTAGCTAACGCTAGCTAGCTAGGTTAGCTAACGCTAGTTAGCTGTCCCTGCCTTTAGCTAAGCTACTAGCCGACATGGCTAGCCCGACTGAACCACACGTTAGCACTCGATAACGTAGCTAACGCTAGCTAGCTAGCTAGGTTAGCTAACGCTAGTTAGCTGTCCCTGCCTTTAGCTAAGCTACTAGCCGACATGGCTAGCCCGACTGAACATTCTAACATGCAACAACTTTCATCTTCAGTCCATCTACCGAACGTCCTCTTCGTCTTGGCATAACCTAATCACTATACTTGGTATTGATAAGCTTACTGCACACAGCGTTATTTCTTCTGCTCCGATGCTGCACATTTGGTTTTCAAAAGTAGGATGCTCTTGGCCAAGACGTCCACTCGCTCCCGTGGATAGCGCCGAATAGACCCCTTACCTGTACCCCCTCCCCTCGTTGAAACCAATAGTATATCTGCAGAGCCGGGAACAAGTCAGACACATTCTACAAACGTGTCTAATGTGAAATATATAAGCATGTAAGCAAAACTAGATTTTAGGTCTGTGATGGAAAGTGATTGTTAACATTCTATTTTTTTTTTATTTTTTATTTTTTTCCTTCTCGTGAGGCCCAGTGCGACCGCACTGCTCGCACACCCCTAGCGGAGGCCCTGGCCATACTGTATTGTACGTACCCATTCTGCAATCTGTTAAATAAAGTTTTCATTCATTCATTCATTCATATCGACTGAAAACTAAAACAGGAGAACGAAAGTGTACGTGTGTGCCAGCTCGATCTCGTTCTGAAAGAGGAGTTGGACGTCCGTGTCAAACTGTGGACCTGGTGGACAGCGCCTGGTGCTGAAACCAAACCACCATGGTCCATCGTGAGGAGAAATGGACTTGTCAATAGCCTACTATTATATCAAAACACAACATTGTATTGAATTTGTTTAGGGAAATGTCTGTTGCTTAGGAACGAGAAAGACAGGAGAGGCTTTACAGCCTAAAGTCAAAGTCAACTTTATTGTCAGTTTTCTCTTACTAGTTATGCTGCTGGCCAGTATGACTTACTACCAGTACCATATAGTGTCTTTATACCTGTATCACTGTACACATTAATAGTACAACTCTGTACATACGTCTGATTAGCACTATAACTCAGTAGTAATAATTTATATATTTCATACCCAGTTTAATTACCTGTACATTGTATATCACTATTGCACTTTACGGTTACATTTGCACTCTGGTTGGATGCCAAAAGTCTTTTCATTGTACTTGTGCTGTATGATGACAATACATTTTTTGTATCTAATCTAATCTACAGTGGTTCTGTTCTGGTGGCATGGAATCAATCCAATTGAGGACTATACCAGACCCTATGAGCTAAATAGCATTTGCAAATAATTATTATGATTTACTTTAAAGTTTAAACTGCTTGGGGTACCGGATGGGCGGGGTTTGCAAACAGGACAACACAATGAACTGTGTGTATAGTTTAGTCTAGATGATTTGAGAGGCAATTTAGTATTCAGGGGTTGACAACTTACCAGACGCCATCCTTCCAGATGAAACCCCACCCTTCTTCAGGTCTCGACTAGATTCACTTTAATCACTGCAAAGGTATCTAGTGTAGTAAAACCTCACCTCTTCACAGTCACCAGTGCTGTATAATGACAATAAATCAGAATCCAATCTAAAATACTTTATTTAAGATGATACATAGTGAGTGAGTGTGTAAAACACATTGACCTGGGACTTATAGGAACCCAAGGAGGACAACCTACACTACCTTAGGCTTACTGCACCCTATGTGGATACTGTGATACTGTGAATAATGTATATTTCAGTGGATACCGTGATACTGTGAATAATGTATACTCAGTAGATAGTAAATTATAACACTACCTCATGCATACTGCACCTTATGTGACACTGTGAATAATGTGAATATTCCTCAGCTAGTCAGATAGTAAATTATATTGACCATATTGATCAAATTGTTTACACTGCCTGTGTTGTTTTTTACTACCTGTATACTGTGTTGTTTTACTACCTGTACCCCCCCCCCTCCCCCCATGCTGCTATGATGCCTGAATTTCCCCAAGGGGATCAATAAAGGAATATCTTATCTTATCTTAAACCTTATTTATATAGCACCCTTCTCGGTGCTATATAAGTGCTTTACAACACTAATATATAACATCAATAAAATACAGTAAGAGGAAACATTTGAAGAAAAGAATAAAACATTCAAATGAGCTAAAACAACAGGATAGACAACAACAAAAAACTAAGACATGAACAGAAAACCAGCTATAGGTGTTTAATTAAAAGCCTGCCTGTAGAGGTATGTTTTAAGCTGCCTTTTAACCCTTTCTCTACCACACTACAGAAGGTTAACCCTTTCACTACCACACTACAGAAGGTTAACCTTTCACTACCACACTACAGAAGGTTAACCCTTTCACGTGTGCGGTGCTATTCCCAAATATAGGTTTGATAATGAAACTCATAGTACAAACAAAGTACAAATGAGCTTGGCTGGGAGGAGTGTTTCCACTGGCCACCTGGGAGACACTGACACTGGCGGGGAAGGGGATCCAGCTCTCTTGTGGATAGAGAAGGGTGGGGGTTGGGGACATTGTCTCTCTAGGTGTGAGTTTCTATTGGCTATTGTTGGGACAGACAAAGGGATTCCTCCACAGTATTGTTTTGCTCCAAAATGTGTTGGTAAACTGTGCATGGACTTGTTAGTTACTACTACTAAGATTGCTTTATTGTCAATGTACACAAGGCAATTTAAATGAGCCTTTTCACCTATCCCTCCTAGTTACACATACACACAGTCCTCATATCCCTCCTAGTTACACACACACACAGTCCTCATATCCCTCCTAGTTACACATACACACAGTTCTCATATCCCTCCTAGTTACACACAGTCCTCATATCCCTCCTAGTTACACACAGTCCTTATATCCCTCCTAGTTACACATACACACAGTCCTCATATCCCTCCTAGTTACACACAGTCCTCATATCCCTCCTAGTTACACACAGTCCTCATATCCCTCCTAGTTACACACAGTCCTCATATCCCTCCTAGTTACACATACACACAGTTCTCATATCCCTCCTAGTTACACACAGTCCTCATATCCCTCCTAGTTACACACAGTCCTCATATCCCTCCTAGTTACACACAGTCCTCATATCCCTCCTAGTTACACACAGTCCTCATATCCCTCCTAGTTACACACAGTCCTCATATCCCTCCTAGTTACACACAGTCCTCACATCCCTCCTAGTTACACACAGTCCTCATATCCCTCCTAGTTACACACAGTCCTCATATCCCTCCTAGTTACACACAGTCCTCATATCCCTCCTAGTTACACACAGTCCTCATATCCCTCCTAGTTACACACAGTCCTCACATCCCTCCTAGTTACACACAGTCCTCATATCCCTCCTAGTTAAATTTCATTTATGGCTTTGCGGTCCAACAAATTTAAAATAAATGCAAATAAATGAAAGAATGTCAGGCCTATAAATGACCTTATTATGGCCATGTCTCACATCTATGGATCGGGCCAAATCTCCCCTTTCCAATGGCAGTTCAATCTGGATTTAGTATCACCAGGCGTGATTCACAAAACCGTGAATGAAATCTACTCTAAGTACAGTTACTTTTTTATAATGTAAATTTCTCCACCATTTTTCATCAGATTGCAACGCCGTTTTTTGCTAGACGTTCACAGAAAGGTAGAGAAACTAACTGCGTTCTGTTTTTATGGCAATAACATTCAGGTTTGTGGGAGATGATCCTGAAAAATAAAAGAAATAAAAAAGTAAATCCAGAAGTCAGATGACTGACAGGGGCTGGCGTGAGCTGGGTAGTGTAGTATTTCGGAATTCGAAAGCCCATCGAAAGCCCTGGGTCTCTTCCTTCAAAAGACTACACTCACCTTTGGCTGCGCCATTTCCTCCCGCCAATATGCGCCGGTTTCCGACTCAATGCCCTGAGATTTCTATAATCTTATATTTCACTAATAACAGTTAAAATCATTGGTAAACAAACGTAATGCTGAAAATATACACGTTGACTGCTGTTTTGACACGGTTAGGGTATTTACTCTTGGCTACATTTGAAAAGAAAACGCAATGCAACATTAATTCATACATTCTGTAGAGATGGCCTTATGGTGTGATGTCATTTGCGGTCCAGTACCGTACGGCTCAGGCTTAAGAGGTTAACCCTGTGAGGCCCAAATAAAAAAGACATTAGCAACTTCAGAGGGTGGGACCTATAAACACATGAAGGGTGCCGTGACTGAAAAAAAGGTTGAGAAACGCTGGTATATATGGTGTGGCTCTTTGTGGTACCACAGTAATTTTTGTGGCTCTTAGTCTCTGACTGGTTGACCACCCCTGCACTAGCGTTACCTTTTGGGTAATTGCCATGTCTACCTGTCTTAATTACACTCATTAGTACCTCGTTAAATGTCTCTTCATATTCTCCCCTGTGTCACACAAACCCTGTCAGTCGATCACCAAACTGTCCGTGAGTATACCTACACGTGTAAGCCTTATCACTCCTTGCCACGGAGGATAAGTTCGTTCGCTATGTGTCTGAGTCGTCGTGTCACTTTGATTGCCGATTGCATTCGTTGTTGAATGTTTACATTATCCTGTGTATATGCAGCACCGCCGTTTGACGTGTTCACCACTCAGCGTGTTTTGGAGACCTTGTCTTCTCCCCTTTATTTCCCCCGACTATTGTATAGACTAGTATCCTTATGTATTGTGAAGCGTATTTAACCTGTTTTGGAGACTTGGAGATTTCTCCCCTTTTGTTTATCCTCCATCGTATGAGTGTTCATTATTAATCGAATGAAAGAAGTAGTGCTTTGTTTGAAAACCAACATCTGCCTCTCGTCGTATCTGTTCTGTACTGCACCACGGGTCCAACACACCTACCCAAACCGTAGCAGTGTGTGTGTGTGTGTGTGTGTGTGTGTGCGCGCGTGTGTGTATAGAGCCTGCATGACCAACACAACCAGATATCTGGATTGGAGGAGTGCACTGCGTTTCTTCTCACCGTTCACATGGAGCACCATGCTGTTACTTCCATGCTTTGCTCTGGGCTTTGTTCTATATTAAATTTATTCCTATCCTTATTATGTCTCAACCTGCCCTTTCTCTGATGAATGCCTTGCATCTATTATAGTCTCTCACTCTCTCTCCTCTATTTATGTGTCTCTCTCCTCTGTCTCTTCTCTCTCTCTCTCCCCCTCTTTCTCTCTCCCCCCCTCTCCCTGTGTCTCTCTCTGTTTCTCTCCCCTCTCTGACCCTCCCTCTTTCTCTCCCCCTCTCTCCTCCCCCTCTCTCTGTCTATCTCCCCCTTTCTCTCTCTCTCTTCCTCTCCCCCCCTCTCTGTCTCTCCCCTCTCCCCTTCTCTCTCTCTCTCTCGTTCCCCCTCTCTCTCTCTCACCTGCTCACTTTCTAATTTCCAAACTAATGCAAGTGTGCCCTCTAGTGGCACTTGCTCGACATCGGACCTCTGAACTGTATTATTGATTGATTGATTGATTGAAAAGTTTATTAACAGATTGCAGAATGGGTACAGTACAGTACAGCTCAGTACATACAATTGTTAAGGGGATGCAGACCAGAGAAAGACTTTCGTCTTGTTTCCATCAGGGTCCTCCATTTTCAATTCATCATATGACACACACGACATACAGATAGACAGTACTGCTACATCTATACATTTATGACATAGATTTGCAAATACAGTACTGTTTGTGATACTAAAAAAATCCAGAAAAAGAGTATATACATTTGACATAGAAACTGTGCATTGGAGGAGGTTGGGTAGGTGGGGTGGGGCTGTACATTGGAGGTGGGGGGGGTTGGGTAGGGGGACACACACACCGTACATTGGAATACTGACATACATTTGACATAGAAACTGTACATTGGAGGAGGTTGGGTAGGTGGGGTGGGGTTGGGTGGGGCTGTACATTGGAGGTGGGGGGGGGGGGGGGTTGGGTAGGGGGGGGGCACTGTACATTGGAATACTGACAAAGCCATGCTTGGTCTTTATTGTACAACTGGGTTAGGACATTTGTAGGGGCCAGTTTCGAATTGCAGTCTCCCGTAGGTGTTCTTTGACAGTGTTTTTGAAGGTGGGTAGTGATTCACATTCCTTTACAGCTTTGGGTAGGGCGTTCCACATTGATGTGGCATAATTGCGAAACGTGTTTAGTCCCTTGTTTGAGCCGAATCTGGGTTTAACATGATTTGTGGAGCTCCCTCTGGTGTTGTGATCGTGGTATTCACTGACCTTTGGGAAGTATTTTGACATGTACATGGGTACCTTGGTTGTGTAGTGTATCTTGTAGACCAGGCCCATTGCAAGTTGCTGTACTCTGTCGTCTACTCTAAGCCATCCTAGGTTGTCAAAGTGGACAGGGGTGAGGTGGGTTCTATAGTAAGGTCAAGCAGTAGTCTGACCAGTTTGTTTTGAGATGTTTGTAATCTTGTTTTTAGTGCCTTTGAGGTGCTTTGGTACCATGAGGTGCAAGCACATAGTCGTAGTACCCTTGAATGAGTGCTCCTGCCAGAGTCTTCAGGGTGTTCTTGTTTACCAGTGAGGAGATCCGGTACAAGTGAGTGGCTGTCTCGTGGTGATGACCGGAGTGGTGGACGTCCCGTGGTGATGGAGGATGCGATCCTCTCTACGCCGCCCCCACACCTCAAATGGATCCGTCATCAGCTCTATTTTCAATCGCCTGTCTATATTTACGCCAATTTTATGCTATTTTATGTCTATTATGTCTACATTACTGCTGTGAAGGACTTTGGGCTGCAATTCCTGAATGAAAAGTGCATTTATTATTATTATTATTCTGCTTACATCCAAAGTGTGCCCAGAAATTGTATAGGGATTTTGAAATGAGATCCACATCACTGTGCGACGTTGCCATGATAACGCTGAAGCCTTTTAGTCTTAGTCAGTTTTAGTCTCGATTTAGACTTTTTTGTTTTAGTCTAGATTTAGTCAGGGGGAAAACGCTTCGTTGACGACCATATTTAGTCATCATTTTCGTTGACAAAATTAACACTGCTCAGGAGGCAGAGCAGTCGTTTGGTAATCCGGAGGTTCCCGGTTCGATTCCCGCTCCTCCCAGGCAGCGTGTCAAAGTGTCCTTGAGCAAGACCCTTAACCCCTAATTGCTCCCGATGAGCAGGTCGGCACCTTGCATGGTCGCCTCCGCCGTCGGTGTGTGAATGTGTGAGTGAACGGTTCAAATGTGAGGAACAAATTGTAAAGCACTTTGGATAAAAGCTGTTGTATAAATGCACCATTTAAATACCTGTCCATGTTAATTTAATATTCCCTCAAGCGTGATTTCTAAACCTAGCCGCATTTCTGGCAGACGCTCTCTGATTGGCACTGACTGACGCTCTCTGATTGGCCACTGACGCGTTTGCCCAATCGCGTGACGAGCTGTGTCTTTGCCCATTTCCGCGTTGAACAGCCTGCAAACTACCTGGTGTTCTATCGCCCTGCTCTAAGACAAACTCTAACCTTAACCAACTTCGAAAGAGTGCCTAAGCTTAACCAGTGTAGAAACAGGCGTCGGCCAATCAGAGAGCGTCTTGCCAGAAATGCGGCTAGGTTTAGAAATCACGCTTCCCTCAACCATTTCTTCCCAGCCCCTCCCAATCAGCATGTGTGCTTGTGGTAGACAGTGGCGCCCCCCTGTGGCGATAGTCCCCAGGAGTCATCTCTCCCGTGCATTACTGCCCCTTTCCATTAGGCAACTTACAAAAATAATTATGGACTAAGATCATTCTTCCACACAAACACCAACATTTGGAACGAGATCCCGTTCCACATCAGAGCAATGACCTCCGTCTCACACTTCAAAACAGGCCTACAAACAACATCTGATGCTAGAAAACTTCTGCACTCACTGATCCAACTCTTCCCTATAGGTCTTAATCTGGTCGATACTGTTGTTTTGTATCGACTGCTATGAATGCATGTTTGTCCTTGCTGTCCACAACGATTATAATGCTTGTATGTAGTCCAACTGTCCACCACCCCAACAACAGCCTGTTCATGCTGCTCAGGTCAGGCAGACGTCTGCGAACACCAGCAACTAGGACAGAGAGACTTCGGCTCAGCTTCTTCCTCCAGGCCATCAGAGCCCTGAACACTGAACTCTCCACACACAAGCACACACAAGCACACACACTGTACACGCTCACACACTAGCAGCCACTTTAACATGAGCAGGCACACACGCATGCTGCACACGCCCACACTTATGGCCACCAAGAAGGGTCACTTTAAAAATAGTATAGTATAACCGGAGATTGTATAAATTAGCATGTACAGAAAGACACTACCAAAGGACCCAGTATGTCCTCCATGCTCTGTAAATAACTTATGTACATATACCGATATGCCCTAACATGTTACTTGTTTATTGCACAATGTTACTTGTTTATTGCACAATGTTGATTCTATTATATGTTATTTGCACATCGTTGCGGGCAAGACCACCCGCATTTCATTGTATACTTGTATGCCGTGACAAATAAATCTCTTGACTTGACAACTGCCTATTCTGTTATGTTTTTGTGTGTCATGTGCTGCAGAACAGGAACCTGCTGAAAAAACAGTTTGTAACTGAGTCAGGCCCGTTTAAATGTACATTGTGAAATGTCTAGTTTTTACCCTTGCCTGTATAAATAAACTATAAATGAAATAAACGAATGAAACAAACTAATGCAAACACAACTCACACCATTAGCCACAGATTCTGTGTACATGCACCAGTGTGACCAGTGTGTGTGTGTGTGTGTGTGTGTGTGTGTGTGTGTTTAGTTAATCACATAGCCTACAGAGATTTGCCTGACTGGCTGTAAACAAACAGTTTGTTTTATTCAAGATTAAACATTTTGGAACGACCACAGAATAGATGAACAGGCATTGGTCTGTAAAAACACAAGGTCGCCAGGCCCGGCCACCACCACCACCACCACCACCACCACCCGCTACAGAGACCCACCAGACTCAGTGCTCCCAGGGGGGCATCAGACAGAAAACCTGCATCTCTGAAGAAGAGGCAATGTTTCAGGAACCATTAACCCTTTCACTGCCACACGACGACAGCCGGTTAACCCTTTCACTGTGACAATATACAGAAGGTTAGCCCTTTACTATCACACAATCCGCGGAGCTAATGATGGAGCGTCGCCGTCGGTCGTGTGATAGTAAAGGGGTTAACCTTCTGTCGTGTGTGTGGCAGTGATAGGGTTAAGGAAAGCTGGCTTTGTCCCCCCCCCCCCCCCCCCCCCCCTATCGAAGCGCTATACGCCTCACGCTCGGACCTCTTCAGAAGCAGCGGCGGGGAAAGCTTTGAAAACCCTTTGTCGTGTGGCAGTGAAAGGGTTAACCCTTTGTCGTGTGGCAGTGAAAGGGTTAAAATAATATATATATATATAATTTGTCATTTTCTCCGTGTACACAGGAAGTGTTTCGTGACCCCTGCCGATTTGAAAATGCGTCGTGATGTTGATTTACTGCAGACAAATCTGTGTAAGCTTCGAGTTTCCCCCACTTACAGTAATACAGAGGGACCTAACCCTTTCACTACCACACACACTACCAACGGGTTAACCCTTTCACTGCGACAATACAGTTTCATTGACACACACGACAAAGGGTTAACCCTTTCACACAACCACACTACAGGTTAACCCTTTCACTATACCACACACTACAGACGGTGTGGTATAGTGAAAGGTTAACCTTATGTGTGGCAGTGAAAGGGTTAATAATATTCAATATATTTTATATGTATATATATTTCTGAAAAGAAGAAAAAAGGCCGCATTGACTGATGATCCGTTGGGAGAGAGTATAGAAGGCGATCAGCACGTGTCCAGTGGGTGGTCTCCGTAACCAGCGGCAACAGAGCCAGACTAACCCTGCTGGTCTAAAGAGGGATGGCAGGTGGACAAGTCCGACCAACTGGACGTGGCGAAGGCACCGACAACACACCGATGTAGTCATCTCGTTTCTTTTTTTTAAATACACACATCAAGTACAATATATCACCCCCGCGAAGAGGCCATAGAAAAAGAACATGAGTCGATATAAGAAACAACCAAAAAGAACAAAAACGCAATCCATACCAATTACAGTGGAGTGGACCTACTGTAAACATGGTAACGCATAACGCTTTCGCCTGGCTACGCCTGCCGTGGAGTGTTAGGAGGAGCTGTTTCTTCCTCGGTGGTGGAGTGTTACAAGGAGCCGTTTCTTCCTCTGTGGTGGAGTGTTAGAAGGAGCTGTTTCTTCCTCGGTGGTGAGGAGCTGTTTCTTCCTCTGTGGTGGAGTGTTAGAAGGAGCCGTTTCTTCCTCGGTGGTGGAGTGTTAGAAGGAGCCGTTTCTTCTTCGGTGGTGGAGTGTTAGAGGGAGCTGTTTCTTCCTCGGTGGTGGAGTGTTAGAAGGAGCTGTTTCTTCCTCGGTGGTGGAGTGTTAGAAGCTGTTTCTTCCTCGGTGGTGGAGTGTTAGAAGGAGCTGTTTCTTCCTTGGTGGTGGAATATTAGAAGGAGCTGTTTCTTCCTCGGTGGTGGAGTGTTAGAAGGAGCTGTTTCTTCCTCGGTGGTGGAGTGTTAGAAGGAGCTGTTTCTTCCTCGGTGGCGGAGTGTTAGAAGGAGCTGTTTCTTCCTCGGTGGTGGAGTGTTAGAAGGAGCTGTTTCTTCCTTGGTGGTGGAATATTAGAAGGAGCTGTTTCTTCCTCGGTGGTGGAGTGTTAGAAGGAGCTGTTTCTTCCTCGGTGGTGGAGTGTTAGAAGGAGCTGTTTCTTCCTCGGTGGCGGAGTGTTAGAAGGAGCTGTTTCTTCCTCGGTGGTGGAGTGTTAGAAGGAGCTGTTTCTTCCTCGGTGGTGGAGTGTTAGAAGGAGCTGTTTCTTCCTCGGTGGTGGAGTGTTAGAAGGAGCTGTTTCTTCCTCGGTGGTGGAGTGTTAGAAGGAGCTGTTTCTTCCTCGGTGGTGGAGTGTTAGAAGGAACTGTTTCTTCCTCGGTGGTGGAGTGTTAGGAGCATAGATATCTATATATATCTATGGTTAGAAGGAGCCGTTTCTTCCTCGGTGGTGGAGTGTTAGAAGGAGCCGTTTCTTCCTCGGTGGTGGAGTGTTAGAAGGAGCTGTTTCTTCCTCGGTGGTGGAGTGTTAGGAGGAGCTGTTTCTTCCTCGGTGGTGGAGTGTTAGAAGGAGCTGTTTCTTCCTCGGTGGTGGAGTGTTAGAAGGAACCGTTTCTTCCTCGGTGGTGGAGTGTTAGAAGGAGCTGTTTCTTCCTCTGTGGTGGAGTGTTAGAAGGAACCGTTTCTTCCTCGGTGGTGGAGTGTTAGAAGGAACCGTTTCTTCCTTGGTGGTGGAGTGTTAGAAGGAGCTGTTTCTTCCTCGGTGGTGGAGTGTTAGAAGCATATATCTATGGTTAGAAGCATAGATATATAGGTTAGAAGGAGCTGTTTCTTCCTCGGTGGTGGAGTGTTAGAAGGAGCTGTTTCTTCCTCGGTGGTGGAGTGTTAGGAGGAGCTGTTTCTTCCTCTGTGGTGGAGTGTTAGAAGGAGCCGTTTCTTCCTCGGTGGTGGAGTGTTAGAAGGAGCTGTTTCTTCCTCGGTGGTGGAGTGTTAGAAGGAACCGTTTCTTCCTCGGTGGTGGAGTGTTAGGAGGAGCTGTTTCTTCCTCGGTGGTGGAGTGTTAGAAGGAGCCGTTTCTTCCTCGGTGGTGGAATGTTAGAAGGAGCCGTTTCTTCCTCGGTGGTGGAGTGTTAGGAGGAGCTGTTTCTTCCTCGGTGGTGGAGTGTTAGAAGGAGCCGTTTCTTCCTCGGTGGTGGAATGTTAGAAGGAGCTGTTTCTTCCTCGGTGGTGGAGTGTTAGAAGGAACCGTTTCTTCCTCTGTGGTGGAGTGTTAGAATGAGCTGTTTCTTCCTCGGTGGTGGAGTGTTAGAAGGAGCTGTTTCTTCCTCGGTGGTGGAGGGTTAGAAGGAGCCGTTTCTTCCTCTGTGGCGGAGTGTTAGAAGGAGCTGTTTCTTCCTCGGTGGTGGAGTGTTAGAAGGAGCTGTTTCTTCCTCAGTGGTGGAGTGTTAGGAGGAGCTGTTTCTTCCTCGGTGGTGGAGTGTTAGAAGGAGCTGTTTCTTCCTCGGTGGTGGAGTGTTAGAAGGAGCCGTTTCTTCCTTGGTGGTGGAGTGTTAGAAGGAGCTGTTTCTTCCTTGGTGGTGGAGTGTTAGAAGGAGCTGTTTCTTCCTTGGTGGTGGAGTGTTAGAAGGAACCGTTTCTTCCTCGGTGGTGGAGTGTTAGAAGGAGCTGTTTCTTCCTCGGTGGTGGAGTGTTAGAAGGAGCTGTTTCTTCCTCGGTGGTGGAGTGTTAGAAGGAGCCGTTTCTTCCTCGGTGGTGGAGTGTTAGAAGGAGCCGTTTCTTCCTCGGTGGTGGAGTGTTAGAAGGAGCCGTTTCTTCCTCGGTGGTGGAGTGTTAGAAGGAGCTGTTTCTTCCTCGGTGGTGGAGTGTTAGAAGGAGCTGTTTCTTCCTCGGTGGTGGAGTGTTAGAAGGAGCTGTTTCTTCCTCGGTGGTGGAGTGTTAGAAGGAGCCGTTTCTTCCTTGGTGGTGGAGTGTTAGAAGGAGCCCTGTTTCTTCCTCGGTGGTGGAGTGTTAGAAGGAGCTGTTTCTTCCTCTGTGGTGGAGTGTTAGAAGGAGCTGTTTCTTCCTCGGTGGTGGAGTGTTAGAAGGAGCTGTTTCTTCCTCGGTGGTGGAGTGTTAGAAGGAGCCCTGTTTCTTCCTCGGTGGTGGAGTGTTAGAAGGAGCTGTTTCTTCCTCTGTGGTGGAGTGTTAGAAGGAGCTGTTTCTTCCTCGGTGGTGGAGTGTTAGAAGGAGCTGTTTCTTCCTCAGTGGTGGAGTGTTAGAAGGAGCTGTTTCTTCCTCGGTGGTGGAGTGTTAGAAGGAGCCGTTTCTTCCTCGGTGGTGGAGTGTTAGAAGGAGCCGTTTCTTCCTCGGTGGTGGAGTGTTAGAAGGAACCGTTTCTTCCTCGGTGGTGGAGTGTTAGAAGGAGCCGTTTCTTCCTCGGTGGTGGAGTGTTAGAAGGAGCCGTTTCTTCCTCGGTGGTGGATGCAGGCAGGGACGTTAATAAGAGAAGGCAGCCGGCTCTGTTGCACAAAAAGACTCTTATACTGCAAATGTAGGCAGGAGGCAGTAAGAGTCCAGCCAGGTGAACTACACTTCCCATGATACCCCTCTCACCAGTCTGAGTTATAGTACCGACCTCGCAGGACCCCGCAGAATGTTAACGATGGCGCTGAACCACCTGTGATGCTCCTTGAGCCCCCCCCCCCCCCCCCCCCCCCCCATGAAACACCACGATCCCAAGGGGACTATAAAAGAAGGAAGGGTCATCACGTCAGAATACCGGCGTTCTATGCTCTTCTTAGTGCCAGACTTTGGTGTCTGTCAGTTCTATTGAAGCCTGTATTAAAATAATATACAAACTATCTGAGGAAATATACATCGACCGATATATCAAACGTCAGCTAGTTCAGGGGTTCCCAAACTTTTCAGGCCAGGGCCCAGAAAATAAGGCGTCAGAGAGCCGCGGCCCAATGCACATCGTCGGGCTTTTTTTTTTTTTTTGCCAGGCGACCGATTTTTTAAGCCAAATATCACTTCAATCCTATTAAGTTAGTTCAAGTTAGTTATTCATTTATATGTGCTATTTATGAGAGGGCTAACTTGTTGCAAAATAATAATGATAATAATAATAGCCTCATTAAAATACTATTGTTGCTTCGGTTGTTTTCAGCGTTTTATGTGCATAATCTGTTATTTAGTTTGAAATGTTCGTTGAAATAAGTAGATTTTTCGTTTTTGTTTATTTATTAAGTTAATATAAAACCATATAGTCACATTTTAGAATACAATAGAATAGAATTTTAGAATACAACTAGAAACACTGTCCTGGCCTGCTTCTAAGTTCAGTGGCCTGACAAAAAAAAAAAAAAAAAAATTTTTTATTTTTTTTAAATCATCTCGCGGCCCACCCGTGGCTGTTCGCGGCCCACCTTTGGGTCGCGACCCCGACTTTGGGAACCACTGAGCTAGTTAACAAGGCAACACATTGCAGATGATTCTGACATCAGAGGTGACAACCTGGAGGAGACGATGATCCCATTCAACTCAATGTCGGCCGAACTGAAAGCTCACGTGATGCTGCTACACAGTGATGACGAGTCAACGACCCTTCCTTCTTTTATAGTTTCCTCGCATGATCCATAGTCCAAGAAAAAAGTGCTGATCGATTTGGGATCGGCCTCTCCGTGTTCAGGAGATTCCGGCGTATATAAAAGTCTATTGGATCATGTCTACCTACAACCACTTTTAATGTCAAGGCTCTCACCCACATTCTCTCCCCCCCCCCCCCCCCCCGGCTCTCTCTCTCCCATGATTTCAGAATACCGGAACTGTCTTGCGGTGGTCTATTGTCTGGCTGCTGAACAGTCCTGGGCAATATACGGTATATAATTTTTTGTGTGTGTTTGAACTGCTTTAGGTGCACTTGATTTATCTTACTAACCACTTGGAACGGTTTCATCAAGTGGTGGGTGGAGCAGGGTTTCTTATAGATCTACTTCTGTCGGGTCACCGAACAACCAGGCTGCTCGGTGGTGGTTCCCACCGATTGTTAGTTATGGTTGTGTGTGGTGGTTAGGTCACAAGCCGGGGTGAGCGGTAACCTGTACACCATGACAAGAACCGCACACAGCGAGACGCTTCATCTGTTATTGTATTAGAGTCCGGAAAGTCTATTTTCGGAAGGGCCGTCTAATATTGTGATGGTCCACTATACAAGCAACTGCCAACTCTATAGGTCACTGAAGGAAAAATACATTTCTCTAATTCTGGCCGTGGGCTAAAATAATGTAAGCACTCCTGAGTATGAGAGCATCATAATTACTTTTTTTTTCTTTTTTTAACCCTGTGAGGCCCAAATTCAATTGACATTAGCAACTTCAGAGGCCAGAATGTGGGACCTACGAACACATTTACTATCCAATAGCATTGTGAGGCTGAATAGGACCCCTTTGAAATAAACAAATAAATAAATAAATAAATAAATAAATAAATGTGATAAAATACTAAACAAAAAAACATTTACAGACTTTTCTTTTTACATAGCTAAAAGCTAAAAGTGATGTGTTGTGTAACTTTGCCACCGAGGGCCTCACAGGGTTAAAACGCTCCAAAAGTGTGTCCCCCCCCCCCCCCCAGTTTGAAATCCATTTTGTATTTTGCCCAGGTCTGCGGTCAGAAGAAGCAGTCGGGGGTTAAACCGGGAGTTTTAACGGGAGACAACAGGAGAGGCCAGGAGTCGAGCGGCGCACACAGTGACAACGCTAGTTAACAGGTATTTTTATTTGGTTCATAAAGAAAAGGGGTCGAGCTCGGGAGGGCGAATCCCAATTTAACCCCCGACCTTACATTCAATAATGAAAAGTGATATACAGAGAGAGAGAGAGAGAGAGAGAGAGAGAGAGAGAGAGAGACCTGACGGTGACAAGACAGTCATAATGAGCTGCAAAAGGCTTCATGCAGTGCTACTGTACTGTAAGATATTTCACATCGACGTTAACTGCTGACAGGAAGGAAAAGTAATTTAAGTTTAATCTCTAAAGCACTACAATGGCTCGACGTGACTCTTATATTCAACATAAACATGTCCTTTTTTCCCTCCTTCCTAATAGAAAATGCGGTGACTTACATGTTTTGCACGTGGTGTATTATGTGTGAGAAGCGGACGTGAGTTTGTAAAAAAAGACCTGTGACCTCTATTCTGCGCAATGTGTCTCTATTCTTTTATATATATATTTTTTTTTTCTATCATTCACGTGTGATACCTCTTTTTAAAAGACTGACATCGTGACCCGCGGGCGATGGGAGCGCGCGAGTCGGAGGAAAGCGTGATTGTAACATGATTGTAACTTGAACGTACGTGGTCGTGCTTCTTACGAGCTTTACATGCAAACAACGGTTGGAGATGAAGAGAACCGTAAACAATAAATACATTGTATAAAACATAATTGCGATATCAATATATTAAAATACTATTTAAAATAATATCTTAGACAATATTGCAATATGAAATTGACCGATGAATATATCCGACAGGCCCAGACAGATATATATATATATATATATATATATATATATATATATATATATATATATATATATATATATATATATATATATATATATATAGTATATCTGTGTCCTTCATATTTTGTAGTCTTTGACTAAAGTAATGATTTGAAACGTCCAGATATCCCCATCGGGTAGAGCGGTACAATCCAGAGAGCTATTACATTGTTTTTCTTTTTCTTTTTTTGTTCTCCTTCCAACAATAATAACAATGAACTTACAGTACACAGTCCATAATAAAGATATACACATACTGAATACAATATAAATGCCAAGACAAGAAAAATATAGAAAAATATCAATAGAAATCAAAAGTAAAATACATATCAGAGAAAGTACACAGAGTTGGAGTACACTGCACTTCTGAGTCTTTGTGGTTGTTGTTGTTGTCGTCGCTGTTGTTGTTGTTGTTATGGTTGTTGTTGCTGTTTGTGGCTGGAGAGGCTTTCATTGTTGATATCTTGATAGTGAAACTGTATTGTTGTTGTTGTTGCAATTGTTGTTGTTATTATTATTGTTGTTGTAATTGTTGTTATTGTTGCTGTTGTTGTTGCTGTTGTTACTGCGGTTGTTGTTATTGTTGATTTTCTCCAGTCCTCTGATACACTCATTCCCACTCAGCCACACACTCATGCACACACACACACACACACACACACACACACACACACACACACACACACACACACACACACACACACACACACACACACACACACACACACACACACACACACACACACACACACACACACACACACACACACACACACACACACACACACACACACACACACGCTCACATGACCACACAGCACTTGCAGGTCTGTTTCTTTGCCTTCTCTCCCTCCTCCCCTCCCCCGTTGGCCTTCTCCTTCTCCGCCACGCTGCCGTTGGACGGCCCCTGGTCCTCCGCGGCCCCGCCCCCCTCTCCTCCCGCCTTGCCCTCCCCGTCCTCGATGACCACGAACTCGGCCTTGACGCTGCCGTCGCCGCCCCCCCCCTCCGTGCCACCCGGCGGCCCTCCGTTGCCCTCCTGCTGCTGCCCGCCGTCTACCGTCTGGTAGCCCATGAACACCAGGGTGACGGGGTTGTCGGCGCTGGCCTTGTCCGGGCTCGGCCCCACCAGCTTGGCCTCGATGCCCGCCACCGCCTCCCCCCGCCTGGGCGTCTGGCCGCAGGCGCGCAGTACCCCGTTCTCGCCTGCAGAGGGCGGCGTGCGACAGAGAGAGGGAGAGAGAGGGGAGAGAGGGAAAGAGAGAGGGAGAAATAGAGAGAGAGAGAGGGGAGAGAGGGAAAGAGAGAGGGAGAAATAGAGAGAGAGAGAGGGGAGAGAGAAGAAATACTCTGTTAATGACCGGCGGATGAGAGGAGAAGAACCATGCTTAACCCAAACGGTTCATGCGTTTTTGCGAATCTGATTGGCCACTGACGTTTCTGGTCATGTGACATGTGCGCCCAATCGCGTGACGCGCCCATTTCCGCCTCGACCAGCAGCAAACCCTAACCCTAACCCTAACCGTTCTATCGCCCTGCTCTAAGACAAACTCTAACCTTAACCAACTTCGAAAGAGTGCCTAAGCTTAACCGGGGAAAGAACTTGCCGTCACACGAAAGACGAAATTACCTACCTGGGTTCCATCCTAGAGGCAAATCTTTCCTGTGACAAGATGGCATCCAATGTAATAAAAAAAGTCAACCAACAAACTAGATTCTTGTACCGGATCTCCTCTCTGGTAAACAAGAATACCCTGAAGACTCTGGCAGGAGCACTCATTCAAGGGTACTACGACTATGCGTGCACCTCATGGTACCAAAGCACCTCATAGGCGCTTAAAACAAAATTACAAACATCTCAAAACAAACTGGTCAGACTACTACTTGACCTTACCCCCAGAACCCACCTCACCCCTGCCCACTTTGACAACCTAGGATGGCTTAGAGTAGACGACAGAGTACAGCAACTTGCAATGGGCCTGGTCTACAAGATACACTATACGACTAAGGTACCCATGTACATGTCAAAATACTTCCCAAAGGTCAGTGAATACCACAACCACTACACCAGAGGAAGCTCAACAAATCATGTTAAACCCAGATTCGGCTCAAACAAGGGACTAAACACGTTTCGCAATTATGCCACATCAATGTGGAACGCCCTACCCAAAGCTATAAAGGAATGTGAATCCCTACCCACATTCAAAACCGCTCTTAAAGAGCACCTACGGGAGGCTGCAATTCGAAACTGGCCACCGTAAATGCCCAAAACCCCCACCACCTCCTAATAGACAGGCTCCTCCCCACTGCATGTATATATTCCCTCCCCGCCGTATGTATATTTCCCTCCCACCCACCCACCCCCTCCTAATGTACAGTCCCCTCCCCATCATATGTATATACTCTGTCAGGATCTAGGGGTAACAGTACTGTATATTTGAATACCGCCTATGTCACAAATGTATCAGTACTAAATACCTATATGTCCCTATGCCATAAATGTCATGTATGTTGTGTATGTCATAAATGTCTATATATGAATTGAAAATGGGGGACCCTGATGGAAACAAGACAAACGTCTTTCTCAGGTCTGCATCCCCTTAACAATTGTGTGTATTGAGCCGTACTGTATTGTACCAATTCTGCAATCTGTTAAATAAAGTTTTCATTCATTCATTCACACGATTGGTGCGACCAGAAACATCAGTGGCCAATCAGAGCGCAAAACGGGAACACGGAAGCAAGCACCGTTTGGGTTAAGCATTCAGGCGTAGGGGCCATTATCAGTAGCAGTACCCCGTTCTCGCCTGCAGGGGGCGGCGTGGGACAGAGGGAGAGAGAGGGGAGAGAGGGAAAGAGAGAGGGAGAAATAGAGAGAGAGGGGAGAGAGAAGAAATATTCTTTTAATGACCGCCGGATGAGAGGAGAAGAACCGATAGATCAGAGGTAGGGGCCATTATTATAGCTCTCGCTCGCCCTCAGGCAGTCTCCATGACGGCTCCCTGCGCTGTGTCATGTGTTACCGTGGTTACCGTACCAAAACGTACCTCCATTTTCTTTGACCACGCCCTGGTCGGCTGGCGGACCCGTCTCCAGTTCCTCAATCTCCTGCTCCAGCCTGATGAACACGCATGCACGCACAGACACACACACACACACACACACACACACACACACACACACACACACACACACACACACACACACACACACACACACACACACACACACACACACACACACACACACACACACACACACACACACACACGCACACACACACAGTCATTAAAGAAGATCACTCATTCTAATCAGTTTCCTGTTGAAAATTTTTCCAGCTTCAACTCTTGTCGGGTCTTCTGCGTTGCGAAAAGTTATTATTATTATTATTATTATTATTATTATTATTATTATTATTATTATTATTATTATTATTATTATTATTATTATTATTATTATTATTATTATTATTATTATTATTATTATTATTATTATTATTAATTATTATTATTATTATTATAATTATTATTATTATTATTATTATTATTATTATTATTATTATTATTATTATTATTATTATTATTATTATTATTATTATTATTATTATTATTATTATTATTATTATTATTATTATTATTATTATTATTATTATTATTATTATTATTATTATTATTATTATTATTATTGTTATTATTATTATACATATTAATCGACCCGGGTCCCAGAGCTGGAATAGGTTGACTTTAATTTCTGTCACAAGCTGAAGAAGGTCTTAAGTATATGTCTGGCAGAAAGTCCTGAATTGTGATTTTAACGATGAACAGTGGGATGTTAAGATAACTGAACAGAATTACAAGTTCATGCACGGAATGTACCCGGTCCGTTTAAAGGAACACGTTAGCCTAGCTTAGCACAATGAATGGAAGCGGACATGGCCGGTTAGCCTTCGGGAGAGGTGTTAGTTGGACAATGCCCTAGGCTAACCGGCCATGTTCAAGTTCAAGTTCAAGTTCTTTAATAGTTGTCATACAGAAGTACAGAATACTTTCATACAAAATGCTT
>NC_140167.1:3164909-3194542 GCF_963971535.1 Notolepis coatsorum | reverse complement strand
TGGTTTTACAAAGTTTAAACAATGGGAAAGCATTAAACTAGGGATGCTCGATATTGGCTTTTTTACCGATATCGATATACCGATATTGTCCAACTCTTAATTTCTGATACCGATATCAACCGATACCGATATATGCAGGGTTTCCCCCCCAAAAAACGGAATAATTTCAGGTAATTAACATTACATGTCTCTTGTTGTGGAATTAACACAACATTATGCATACTTTTGACAATAAATAAAATCTGAATTTGTTCTTACTTGCTTGCCTGGGTAAATAAAGGTTATAGAAATGTAAAAACAAAAAAGTTTTTATTTTTATTTTTTAAACCGATACCGATATTTTCCGATATCAAATTTTAATGCCGATATCGGGCCGATAATATCGGACATCCCTACATTAAA
The DNA here is from genome assembly GCF_963971535.1 of Notolepis coatsorum. NCBI lineage: Eukaryota > Metazoa > Chordata > Actinopteri > Aulopiformes > Paralepididae > Notolepis > Notolepis coatsorum. Next base: position 3,194,140 of record NC_140167.1, on the reverse strand, counting down.
ACCGATCATCTGTCTAAACCTCGTAACTGTAACTCTATTTCATCTCCTGAAGAGTTGGGTTTTTGGAGTTACGAGGTTTTCTTCCGCCAGCGACGACTGTGCTTTACAACTTATAGTAATAATAAATTAACAACAATGTTAATAATATTTGAGAAGCGCCATTCAGAGGTGGAGAAACTGCAGTCACTCGAATGTGAAATGAAACCTCTCAGAATGTACACAAGCATGCAGCTACACACACACACACACACACACACACACACACACACACACACACACACACACACACACACACACACACACACACAGTGAGGCATATCTCACGCTGAATGATGTCCAAAGCACTCATTTCCAGATGGTCTTGTTAAACGGTAATATAATAATACAGAACGCAACACATTCAGTGATGAAAAGCTGCAGCTGGACAAATTGAGTGAAAGGCACACAGTCAGTCGCATCGACCTCGGAGGCTGAGGGAAGTCCTGGATTCCGTTTGGCTCGTGTCCAAAAGCACGAATTCACCGCTGCTACGAGCGGCACCATGATATATCCATGCAGAGCAGAAGTAATGAGCGTAACACATTTTTCGTCTCAGATGACACGGATTTTTTTTTTTTGTGTGAACGGAAAAAAATTGTGAATTCATGTCCAAATGACTAATCCACAGATTATCAGTGCAGACAAGTAGTGGGCAAAGCACATTTTGTCTGCTGTTGTGCTAATTTTGAAATGAACAAAACAAGCCCATCGTACATAATCATCTTCACCGGGGGAACTGAAAATCCCGAATTCACGTCCAAACGACTAATTCACAGATGCTAACCGTCGCGTTTCAGTGTAGAAGCAATCGGTCAAAAAACTAAAATAAATTAGGCTGTACAAAACTCAAAACATGTAATATAGTCGAAGCACTAGAGCAGTACGGTTTAGGGATGGGCGTGACTCGTAGCTATGAGAAAAATCGATCTTAAATTATTACAAATTTTTATGAGATTTTTTTTTTATTAATTTTTTTATATATAATCAAAAAAAATATATTTGTTTCACGTGTATGTGTAAGATTATAACTGTTTGTTGGTTTCCTTAAACATATACGTGAATGAACAAAATTAAGTAAAACAGTTTTATAAAATAAAATAAATATTCAAAAATATATACCGGTGTGTGTATATATATATATATTTTTCCCTTTTCCAGTAATACACGATCACTCGAGTATAGCATGCGATCAATCGATCTGGATTCTTCTTAAAAATGCCCATCCCTACTAGTACGCTTACGGGCGTGTCTTTAAGATTCAGTGTCGCTGATTATTAGGCTCCACCGGGAAGGAAGTCTGTGACACTTAAATGTCTAATTTAGCCCCTTTATTAACTCTTTGAATGCCGTCCGCCGGGCTGTGTGTCCGGGAGTGTTATTATCATCACCTCCAGGGCCATTAGATCATGAGATCAGCCGGCTGATGATGTAAACTGATGCAAATTAACTCAAACTCTAGCTTCATTTTATTTGTAGTTTTGCACTCTCTTGACTTGCCCTGTGATGTTTCTGACTGAACTAATCTCCGTGTGGTTCTATCCTTGTTTCCTGTCTGTCTCTTTCTTTCTTTCTTTCTTTCTTTCTTTCTTTCTTTCTTTCTTTCTTTCTTTCTTTCTTTCTTTCTTTCTTTCTTTCTTTTCTTTCTTTCTTTCCGTTCGTTCCTGCTGCCTTGACTGACTGCCCCTGTGCGCCGCTGGGTACAGGAGGTGATAGAATGGCCTCTGTTACGTAGGAGAGTCCTCCCCGCTAATGTCATTAGGTAAACTCTCTCTTCACAACGGAAGCGCAGAGCAACAGCCAGGCAGGCAGGCAGGCAAAAAAACGCTTCCTTGATTATGCGAGAGCCCCAATTAACCCGCTCTAAATAAATGATGAAAATACCACATTGTAGTTTATTTTAGTTTTTTATTATTTATTACACATATTTATCTTTAGTTTTTCCCCCCCTGTACCACGCCGATCTGCAGATGTTTGTTTGGCTAGGATGGCAACCTTAATGACTGCAGTACGCAGAGCCCACCGTGGCGTTTCTCTACCCACCGCCGGCAGCCTGGGCTCCCAGCTCCGCCCCCTGCTCCTCCAGCTCCGCCCCCAGCTCCGCCCTCTGCTCCTCCAGCTCCGCTCCCAGCTCCGCCCTCTGCTCCTCCAGCTTAATGCGTTCATGACACACTCACACAAGTAGAGAGAGAGTGAGAGACCTGGCTTCCTGCTCTCGTTAGCAGATCATTAGAGATGCTGATCGTGCCCTGAGTCACCCCTCCCTCTCTCTCTCTCTCTCTCTCTCTCCTTCCTCCCTCTCCTTCCTCCTCTCTCTCTCCTCCCTCCCTTCGCTCTCCTTCCTCGCTCTCTCTCTTCCTCCCCTCTCTCTCCTTCTTCCCTCTCTCTCTCGCTCCTCCCTTCTCTCTCTCCTTCCTCCCTCGCTCCCTCTCTCCTTCCTCCCTCGCTCCCTCTCTCTCCTCCCTTCTCTCTCTCTCCTTCCTTCCTCCCTCTCTCCCCCTCTCTCCTCCCTCTCTCTCCCTCCTCCCTCCCTCCCTCTCTCTCTCCTTCCTCCCTCGCTCTCTCCTCTCCTCCTCCTCCTCTCCCTCCCTCCCTCCCTCTCTCTCCTTTCTCGCTCCCTCTCTCCCTCCTCTCTCCCCTCTCTCTCCTTCCTCCCTCCCCTCTCTCTCTCTCTCTCCCTCCCTCCTTCCTCCCTCGCTCCTTCACTCCTTTGCACGCCTCCGTTGTTATGCGCCTCTCTCTCCAAACCCCTGCTGCTCGTTACAGGAGACACAGAGGCTTCGCCACCCGAACTGACTGCATTCCATCCTTTCGTCAACACCCTGTGTGTGTGTGTGTGGTGTGTGTGTGTCTGTTTGTGTGGGTGTGTGTGTGTGTGTCTCTGTTTGTGTCTGTCTGTAGGTGGAATATTGTTTGTATTCGCATGACTATAACATGTCTGTTTAGTCTTTTATTGTTGTGATCAATGTGTGTTGTGTGTGTGGTGCCTATTTTACATTTATTGTGATGTATGTTTTTGTGTCGCTTTTGCTTTTATTGTGGTGATGAATGTTCTTATTGTGTGCTGGTCTTTACACCTCACACACGTCACCCACACAACTGGTTCCACACCAGGGGCCCGGCCGGCCCCAAGGTCTTGAGACCATGAGGTCTAGTTATAAGTGGTGCTACTACTCGAGTAATCCATGCGAGTACTCGATCTGGGAAAACATTACTCGAGCCCATCCCTACTCTCGATACACTACACAGTAGGGCTGACCTCGACTAGTCCACTAATCGATCGAAATGAGCCCTGGTCGGCTGCCAACCTTAGTCGAATGCAAAGAAAATTATAATAAATATAATCATAAAAATAATAATATATATCATTCTTTCCAAAAGCAAAGAGGCCTAGAAGCTAATGCTAATGGCGCACATACCAGCGAGGCCAACTGCCTAAGAAAACAGGCACAGAGGCACTGAAAGAGGATTTCGCACACTACACAAATATCAAGATGTATCCAATTGCATGCTTTCGCAGAGGACAAGAAGCCTTCAGTCGACTCCTTCAGACATTAACACATTGGGCGCCACGCAGTATGCCCATCTTTACCACTCTCTGCCAGTGCTGTAACCCTATGGAGTGGCTCACCTTCTTTGCAGGGCTATAACCTTTTAAATATTATAGCTATATCGACATTACTATGGCCCATTCAACATCGGGTATCTATCGTTCCGGATGTGGGAACGTTATATTTTTTCCATTCATACATTGTCGTGTTAGTAGTACCGGCGAGAATATAAGTATGTTTTTAGACTGTATCATTCCTAGAATGCGTGCTATAGGCCCCGACGCGTATTATACATTATCGATTGGCGTTTTGTGCCTAACTTCCTATTAGGGCTGCAACGATTAGTCGACATAATCGACGACGTCGATCATAACACTTATTTTTTTGCACTACCTATCTTTGTGAAAGTGGCTTCTCAGCTCTGGTCCAGCTGAAGACAAAGCAGAGGAACAGATTGGACATTGAGCATGACCTCAGAGTTCCTGTGTCTACCATCACCCAGACTTTGAGACTCTTGTCAGGAGCAAACAACATCCCCAGTTATCCCATTAGTTCCCTGGGATGTTAAGCTAAGAAGTCTGCTAAGAAGGATATATTATTTATTATTATTATAATTTTATTTCATTGTGTTTTTAGCCCTAGTTGCACTTTTGTTGCAACCCCAGTTATCCCATTAGTTCCACCAAACTTACTGTCGTCTGTTATGTTAAGCTAAGAAGTCTGCTAAGAGCCCGGAAAAGGAGCCGCGCCCACAGGAAGCAGAGATGGAGGGTGTGACCAAAATAATTGTTAGATTAGTCGACTAATCGAAAAAATTATCGACAGATTAGTCGACTACCAAAATAATCGTTAGTTGCAGCCCTAGTTCCTATACACGCTATATTAAAAATCTCAAATGCATATGATCGCTATACATTATGCTCCATCATGCGTGAAGGAAAGGGGGGGGGGGGGTCGTTTATGATTCCTTGATTGTCAGTAAATCTGTAAAATACAATAAAAATACAGTCATGGATATACATTGTAAAATATGTATATATATTCTAAAATATACAGCCCAAAATATACAGTAAAATGTCCACTAATAAATGTAGAAATGTCAAATGTCCAGGAAGATATGCCAGAGTTTGTACGGTCACTCTGTGCTTCAGTGAAACACAATGAGGCGTCACATCCTGCGCCGTTCAGTGTTGCATCTTGGGAATCTGAGTCTCTGAACACTGAACGTGCTCCTTCTATCGGCCAATCGGTCTAGAGTTGAATATCTCTCTCTATGTTGTCATTTTAAAAGTGTCTGTGTGTGTCTCCTCTTGCCGTCTGCAGTGTTGCACGCTTCAACCTGCGTGTCAATTGAGCTAATGTGTAACTGGCAGGTCTCTTTTAATACAGGGTGTCTGCGGGTAAAAAGTATTAAATTCATAATAAACATAATTCTCAATTGAAGGCCTTAAAGGGTATTAAAAGTCTTACGTTTCATTTGTACAGGTATAACATTTTAGGGGGGGGGGGCATTTTCTGGCGCAATAATAAAATAATGAATAATTATTTAGTAGTGTCGCTATGGAATTATTGTAGCTAGTATGGTCATACAATTAAATTGTTTTGCTCTAAGCGGTATTAAAAAAAGGTTGAAACTTGAATGAATGAAAACTTTATTTAACAGGTTGCAGAATGGGTACAAATACAGTACAGCTCAATACACACAATGTGTTAAGAGGATGCAGACCAGAGAAAGACGTTTGTCTCGTTTACATCAGGGTCCCCCGTTTTCAATTCATAGTGACATTTATGGCATAGGGACATACATGACATACAGGTATTATTTAGTACTGTCTTGCAGATACCCTGTAATATCTGACTGCATGTTTATGTCCCTCGCTTGTTTAAATTGTATGTATGTGTGGACATATTAAGAAAGTGTGTGAGAAAGGCGTGTTTTGGTGTCTCTCCGTTGACTGAGCTCTCTGTTCCCCAGTCGCTGGACTGCACGCGGCGGATGCGGCAGATGGCCGAGGAGGTGAGTCCTGGTCGTTGTTCCTTCTCCCACTGACTCCCTCTACTAGGGATGGGTAACGGATCAGGTGCTTTTAACCCTTTCACTGCCACACGACAGGGTCATACGGGAAAACCTGCAAAGGTCACGGAATCTGAATCATTTCGAAAATGTGCTCAATCTTTTTTCTCCCCCCCCCCCCCCAACCAATTATAAGTCTTTATTGTCTGGGTTTGGTTGCAGATGGATCTAGTTACCTCTTGGTGGAATAACAACCCAAATAAAATAACCACTTTTTCTGATTACTTACGTATGTGCGGTGACGGTTGTTGTACCTCGTCGGAACCAGACCTGGGGCGTTGAAAGTAGCAACACATGTTCGCATTTGAACATGGATTTGAGGCATAATGGATTTGACATGGTTTTGAAAAAGTTATGGAAAAACATGTATGAATGAACCCTGTACTATGTCATATTCATATTCTTCTACTACAGATTAGAGCTGACCCCTTTTTGTCAGTGGACTTTATCAGTTGACTAGTCGTTTTTCTGTGTGTGTCTCTTAGCCGAAGGACATGATGGATATCTAATTATCTATACATACCGTTTGCACTAAAGCAACCAGCCGGCTTTACATAACCATACAGTCAGCTGACTCCCCCGACTTACATGATTTATTGATGACTAGCGTGACGTCAGGAGACTCGGCTGCAGGATAGCAACGTGTCCCGTTATATAGTGTGTGAGAGAAGACACATAATCAGTAGTAAGTATTATCAGATTGATGCAAGTAAACATGAGAACTGTTTTTTGAGTAATGGAACAAAATAATGCAATTCTGAATATATATATATATATATACTGTATATATAAATATATTTCAGATATTTTTTCAGAATTGCATTATTTTGATTACAGTTAACACCAACAACCACAAATATAAAAATATATATATATTATAATGTAAAATATATATATATTTATTTTGTATATTTGTGGTTGTATGTGTATTTGTTTTAATTAATTAATTAATTAATTAATAAAATCTTATCATGCCTGGGTTAAAAGGCCAAATATCTCCAACTGTGGTCGGATAATTCTGTTCTGTTCTGTTCTAAGTTAAACATCAGTGGTTGTGGACTGACGCCCTCTTTCTCTCGTGTCCCCAGAGCAAACAGACTGGCGTCGACACCCTGGTGATGTTGGACGACCAGAGAGGTGGGTTTAATCCTGTGACGCTGTTGCTTTTGGTGGATCTTGTCTATAGACCTTTTCAGTAGGGATGTCCGATATTATCGGCCGATATCGGCATTAAAATGTGATATCGGAAAATATCTGTATCGGTTTTCAAAAAATAAAATAAAAAATTTATTTTTTACATTTCTATAGAAATGATGTCCGATATTATCAGCCTACCGATATTATCGGCCGATATCGGCATTCAAATGTGATATCGGTATCGGAAATTAGGAGTTGGACAATATCGGTATATCGGTATCGGTAAAAAAGCCAATATCGAGCATCCCTACTTTTCAGTGGAAATCGCGTTTGCTAGAGAACTGCAGTCTTTGGCTGCACTGCCCACAGCGTGACGCTGATGCCTGTGGACCGCCACTAGGGGGCAGAGAGGCTTATAAGCGACTTGAGTGAATTATTGACATAGATCACCACAACACTTCCGGTATTCTGAAATCATGAGAGGGGGGGGGGGGGAGAGAGAAAATGAATGAATGTGGATGAGAGCCTTGACATTAAGTGGTTGTAGCTACGGCTGTGGGGGCGCTGGAGACATGATCCAATATACTTTTATACGCCTGAGTCTCCTGAATACAGAGAGACCAGTCCCAAGTCGATAGGCTCTCCTTTTGTGGGGGGGGGGGGTTAGTATTATTCAGTACGGCTGTGTACCAAACGAATACAACGGTATGTTAACCACTAACGACCGCCCACCATATCGAACCGTGGTTTTTGTGTACCGTTACACCCCTAGTATTAGGTGATTGTGACACATGTTTGTGTCTCTCTGTGTGTGTGTGTCTCAGAACAACTGGATCGAGTGGAAGAGGGCATGGACCAGATCAACCAGGACATGCGGGAGGCTGAGAAGAACCTCACGGACCTCTCCAAGTGCTGTGGGCTCTGTGTGTGCCCCTGTAGCAGGTACACACCTCACACACACACACTACACCTGCCCCTGTAACAGGTACACACCTCACACACACACTACACCTGCCCCTGTAACAGGTACACACCTCACACACACACTACACCTGCCCCTGTAACAGGTACACACCTCACACACACACTACACCTGCCTCTGTAACAGGTACACAACTCACACACACACACTACACCTGCCCCTGTAACAGGTACACACCTCACACACACACACTACACCTGCCCCTGTAGCAGGTACACACCTCACACACACACACTACACCTGCCCCTGTAACAGGTACACAACTCACACACACACACTACACCTGCCCCTGTAGCAGGTACACACCTCACACACACACTACACCTGTCTCTGTAACAGGTACACACCTCACACACACACTACACTACACCTGCCCCTGTAACAGGTACACACCTCACACACACACTACACCTGCCCCTGTAACAGGTACACACCTCACACACACACTACACCTGCCCCTGTAACAGGTACACACCTCACACACACACACACTACACCTGCCCCTGTAGCAGGTACACACCTCACACACACACACTACACCTGCCCCTGTAGCAGGTACACACCTCACACACACACTACACCTGCCCCTGTAGCAGGTACACACCTCACACACACACACTACACCTGCCCCTGTAACAGGTACACACCTCACACACACACTACACCTGCCTCTGTAACAGGTACACACCTCACACACACACACTACACCTGCCCCTGTAACAGGTACACACCTCACACACACACTACACCTGCCCCTGTAACAGGTACACACCTCACACACACACACTACACCTGCCCCTGTAACAGGTACACACCTCACACACACACTACACCTGCCTCTGTAACAGCTACACACCTCACACACACACTACACCTGCCTCTGTAACAGCTACACACCTCACACACACACACTACACCTGCCTCTGTAACAGGTACACACCTCACACACACACTACACCTGCCTCTGTAACAGCTACACACCTCACACACACACTACACCTGCCGTGTTCCTTTAAAGCGGCTCGGAGCGCCACGCTGTGTGTGTGTCGTCCTCTCGGGACTCTGCCCGGGACGATAGTATTGCCGTCTTTTGGGCATCGCTTTAATTAAAAGCTTAATGCTGGAAAATAGCCCATTAATTTACTTGATTGCCCCGGGGGACTAACCTGGGTCTGAGAGAGAGAGAGAGAGAGAGAGATGGAGAAGCACTGCACGCTGCACACACCACACGCCACACCGCGATCAGTCCTCGGCCGTCAGGGATGCCATGAAAGGTGGCACCATGCGTCTGTCGCCTCCGTTAGACCCCCATTTAAAGTCTGCCTTCTCGGGTTCATTTAGCATCTGCCCAGACACATGCATGCTCGTGGTGAGTGGCCGTGAGTGGCCGTGTGTGTGTGTGTGTGTGTGTGTGTGTGTGTGTGTGTGGGTGTGTGGGTGGGTGGGTGGGTTGGTGGGTGGGCGGGCCATGATAAATAATTTGAAGTTTAGAAAAATTTTTAACAACTGAGGTAGGTAGATTACATTTTTAGAGACAAAAGTACAGAAAAAAGGTACCGGTATCCATTCTAATGTGAACGGTACCGAACCCTAACGATGCGTCGATCATGAATATATGCAAAACGACGAAATTTCATAGTCGACGAATCGTGACAGCCCTAATATATGCCTGTGGCAATGGCTAATGGGGATCAGAATAAACTAAACTAAACTAATATATATATATTATGTGTATATACTGTATGTGTATGTATATATTATGTGTGTGTGTGTGTGTATATATGTATATACTGTGTGTAATATACAGGAGAGCCTGCACCTAGTGTATGAATAAAAAAGGGCTCGAGTCAGCTGTGTGTATACTTTGTCGTTTTCTTTTTTACCCAGTTCTTAACAAATAATTATTCCTAAAATGCTTTCACAAATGGAGGAGGGAATTCTATGACCAATACAGAAAGATCAGGTATGAATACTTAATCTTGGTAGTAGTCAAGTATTAGTAGTTGCCTAGCAGTAGACCCCCCCCCCCCCCTGCCTCTGAAACTAGGGATGCACCAATCCAACATTTGTCAGTCCTGATATGATACCTGGGCTTTGGGTATCGGCCGATACCGATCCATTACTTTAGACTTGGACCGGTCTTTTTGGGGTCATTGGACAAACGGGTATATTAAGATATAATACGTTAAGTTAATTTCCTTTGATGCTCGACATGTTTCTTGGTATCGGCTTTTTAGTGTCGGGGAATTCTTTGATACAGATATTCTATTTTATTTAGCCTGGTATCAGACTAATATCCCATACCGGTATCCGTGCATCCCTATGTGAAGCCATAGGCGCTCCCTGCCCCCTCCTCCTCCTCCTCCTCCTCCCCCCCCCTACCTCCTCCTCCCCCCCCCCTACCTCCTCCTCCCCCCCCCTACCTCCTCCTCCTCCCCCCTACCTCCTCCTCCTCCTCCCCCCCCCTACCTCCTCCTCCTCCCCCTCCCCCTCCTCCTCCTCTCCTCCTCCTCCTCCCGTCAGAACCTAGTGTCCTGTGTTGTCTCCTCCCCCTCCTCCTCCTCCTCCCTCGTCTCCCCTCCTCCTCTCCTCCTCCTCCTCCTCCTGTCAGAACCTAGTGTCCTGTGTTGTCTCCTCCCCCTCCTCCTCCTCCTCCCTCGTCTCCTCCTCCTCCTCGTCAGAACCTAGTGTCCTGTGTTGTCTCCTCCTCCTCCTCCCTCGTCTCCTCCTCCTCCTCCTCCTCCTCCTCCTCCCCCTCCTCCTTCTAACACGTCCTGTTGTCCTGAAGAAAAAACAGTAACTGAATTGAAACAAAAAGGGTGAAAACCAAGGCTCTAGTTCTAGACTTCCAGCGGCCAAATTAAGAATGCCTTGATTCCTGCCGTCGGTTCTGATTGTTGGTTTTGTCTCATTTTGACTCGTCAGGGTGTCGTCCATCGAGAAAGACTCCAAATACAAGCAGACCTGGGGGACCCGCAACGGACAGGCCGACAGCAACACGCAGGGTGACGGCACAAAGGTGATCTCCAGGCAGCCCTCGGGCACCCGCAACGGGCAGGCCCCGCAGATCCAGAGCCAAGTGGAGCCCTCCGGACCCTACATCAAGAGGTGAGGGCCTCGAGCCACGTGTGCTTCTACCCGCCGCGTGCTTCTAGTGTCGGCAGTTACTACTAGTAACTACCAGGCTCACACTCCCTACATGTAGCGCTGAACGGCAGAGGAAGTCCTTTATATCAGACTGAGCACAGAGTGACCGTTACCGTCTTCCTGGACTGTGCAATATTACACTTATACCGTAGGCTTCTGTATATTTTTTACTGTATATTTTATTCTATTCTTATTCTTCGGCAATTTGTTTTGTTGTTCTTATTCGTGACTTTGTTCCGTCTAAATGTTTAATGTGCGCGATTTGTACTAGTGTCAAATCTCCCCCTCAGGATGATTAAAGTATTTCTATTCTATTCTTTCAATCACAATAAAAAAAAAATATATACAAATAAATAACTTATACAGTGTGTGTGTGTATATATATATATACTGTATATCACTGATGACAGTGGCTCAGGAAGTAGAGCAGTCGCCTGGTAAGTGGGAAGGTTTCCGGTTCGATTCCCGGGCAGCGTGTCAAAGTGTCCCAAGACACTTAACCCTTTCACTGCCACACGACAGCCGGTTAACCCTTTCACTGCCACACGTCAGAAGGTTAGCCCTTTACTATCACACAACCGACGGCGATGCTCCATCATTAGCATCATTAGCTGTGAGTGAGTGAGTGAGTGAGTGAGTGAGTGAGTGAGTGAGTGAATGAATGACTGTGCGGAACAACAAAACATTGTAAAGCGCTACATCAAGATGCACCATTTAAAAATGCCCCCCCCCCCCCCCCCCCCCCCAGGATAACCAACGACGCGCGGGAGGACGAGATGGAGGAGAACCTGACGGCAGTGGGTGGCATCATCGGGAACCTGAAGGCCATGGCCATGGACATGGGCAACGAGATCGACAAGGGCAACGTGCAGATCGACCGCATCACGGAGAAGGTAGGGGGGGGGGGGGGGGGCACCTCGTGACGTCTCCTGGGGGCGACTGGAGAGAGACCTGCGCGCGCAGGCGGGCAGACGTTAACCCTTTCACTGCCACACGGCAGCCGGTTAACCCTTTCACTGTGACAATACAGAAGGTTAGCCCTTTAGATAGTAAAGGGTTAACCTTCTGTCGTGTGGCAGTGAAAGAGTTAAGATGTAAACCGGAGAGGAAACGCACACACAGTCCTGCCGCCTGCCACTGCCGGGGGTGTGTGTGTGTGTTTGTGTTTCCACTCCGTTTACATCTTAGTGTGTCTGTCTGTTATCTTAGGACAGGGTATCTGCAGGGTATTAACTAGGGATATCCCGATCCGATCACGTGATTTTCAGAGATCGGGATAAAAAAAAAAAGAGAAAAAAATCTGGATTTTTTTTTTCTTTTTTTTTATTCAACAAACATGACCATGTTCACGTCTTAAACTCGTACCGAGGCCTTAAATTGCATATCATCATTAATTTATTTATTGTCACACAGAGCAGAAGAATTTTGCCAAAACAAACGCATTTCCTTTGATTTAATTATACATCAAATGATTTATGTCAAGGATGAGGGACATCCACTAGTTGCAGAACTTGCAGTCGCCTAATATTTTTTTGTGGATCGGATCGGGAAAGATCGGTATCGGTAGATACTCAAAATCACATGATCGGGATCGGATCGGGAGCAAAAAAATTTGATCGGCACACCCTAGTATTAACCTCTTAACTCTTTCAGCGCCAGCCGCTTAAGCCATCCTTGTACTCATTGCGCCACCGCTGTAAGAGATAGGGATTTTCACCGTGCGTCGCGGTGTTTGCAGGGCTATATCTATATTCTATATTATAGCTATGGAGACAATACTATGGCTCATTTGACAGTAACTATCCATCGTTCAACATGTGAAAAAGGAATACTTTTTTTTCATGTATATGTTCGCGTGTTATACCGCGGGGGAATATTGTATCGTTTCAGAGTGATCCTGGCTAATGCCTGGTAACTGTGCTATGGAGCGATGTGTGAATTTTAAGAATCGGGCAAAAATGGGGCTTGTTTATTTAAATCTTTTGACCATTGCATACCCAAAGTAATTTGCTATTTATTATACTTTATACTTACAGCACATGCATGAGTCTGGTCTCTTATGAAAGGTAACATTCTGACGTTTCACAATAAAGAAAAAAATCACTAATTTCGCGCCTCAAGTCAAAACAAAGGACTTCATTGTCTTCTTGTGTCACCGTCCCCCCAAGTCCCCCCCGTCTGAGATCACAGAGCTGCCCTAAAAGGTCACAGTTTCACTGATCCTGGATCACAGAGCTGCCCTAAAAGGTTACAGTTTCACTGATCCTGGATCACAGAGCTGCCTAAACGGTTATCTAGTTTGGTTCACGGCGCCTCAACTTTTTTTTAGTTTTGTCTTACAGTGACATGAAAACAATTCTTAAGAATTTCACGTATAATGAATTTGTTTTGTAAACGAACAATCGCAACCGTGAACAAAACGTCTCTCTCTCTCTCCAAACCGTAAGGTTTGTGTTATTGCAGCAGGCCACGTGTGATTTGACATTTTCACAAGGAGTCTGTGTGAGGATCAGATCAGATGTGCCTTGGTGTGGAAGACGATCATAGCCGCCGCTTTCAAGCTTAAAAATAGATCAATCGGGGCTCCAAGGTCATCCGAGGAGTGTGTGTGTGTGTGTGTGTGTGTTTGTGGTGTGTGTGTGTGTGTGTGTGTGTTTGTGGTGTGTGTATGTGTGACTACATCGACCCGTTGTGTCTGTCCATCCATGTCGGTCTTCAGTTCCGTCGGACGGGGTGGGGGGGGGGGGGGGGGGGGGACTTTGACAACCGACGGGATACGTTGCCGCCGTTTTGCGCTACGTTCTACTTTTTGAAACTAAAGGAACGGACGGCGATACAATAAATTTAAAAAAAATATATATAAATATCCTCAAACTAAATCCTCAATTTGAATAGTGATTCATCTGATTAAATGAGTCTTTTTTATTTGATTAAATCAACTTTCTTTAATGAATATAACTCATCAGTTTTTAATGCTATAATATTAGTGTAGCCTAATCTTTATCTGCAACTGTGAAGAAAAACCCCATTGTTTTAAACGGAATGAATAGACTCATAAAAAATATATATATAAAAACTCTTTATTTTTTAAAATTAAAAATAAATAATTCAAATGTTGATTTAGAATTCGAATGCCAACGTAACGAACAAAGGTTCGAACGTTTGTGCTCAGCCCTGCCTCCTCTCCCTGTGATCCGAGCGCCCTACCCTCCTCTCCAGCAGGGGCCGTTTCGACAACAAGCCAAAAGAAAGTATTAAATATGTTTTGTTTTTCTAATATACACAATAATCTTAAGGATTAACACTTAAAAAAAATAAAACGCATCAAAAGAAGAGCCTCGTGAAGAAGAAGCCGTCGTGGAACAGGAGCCGCGGATGAATAAATATTAATGTCCAGGATTTTCCTGACAAAGGTTTTTTTTTTTTTTTTTTTTTTTTTACGGTTTACAACCTTGATCTGTGGCGAAAATGGGACACCTTTCACCTTTTTTTATTTATTTATGTTATTCTATAAAAGAAGAGCGTACCGACTCTTTATTTATTATTTATTCCAGTGTTTCGTTTGATCTCACCCCTTTCCTTCCTTCCTTCCTCCCTCTCTCTCTCAGGCGGACATGAATAAACATCGCATCGACGAGGCTAACCAGAGGGCCAACAAGCTCATCAACTAAACACGGCAGATCTGCATCCAGCTTCAACCAGCAACCTTGAGCCTCTGCCTGCACACACACACACACACACACACACACACACACATCACACGCTACTTAATATGCATACATGCAGACGCACTCTCTCAGAACAAAGAAATGGAAAGAATGTTTTCGCCAGCATCACATTGGCCCCCTCTGCTCATCTGTAAATAGAATACACACACACACACACACACACATCTACACACGCACACACACACACATCTACACACACACCTACACGTCTACCACAAGTTGACCCCCCCTCCACACTCACACCTGATCTTGGATCTGTTCCTCTCGGTGATGCTGGACATTCTACAGCAGCAGCAGCAGCCGCCGTGTCGCAGCAGAAACGGTCCTCCCTGAGACAGGAAGTTGTCTGACTGGCGACCGCTGGCGTTTCCCTGGTTACCAAATAAGACACGGGCTTGTTGTCACTTACTTACTTACTTACTGTCGGAACACATCGGTCTTTCACAGGAAGACGCGCCGGAGTCAGCTGTTTCCTTCTCTCTCTCTATCTCTCTCTCTCTCTATCTCTCTCATTCACACCCTTCTCTCTCACACTCATACTCTCATTCACACACACTCTCACTCACTCGTTATATCTCTCGTTCTCTCTCATTCACCCACTCGTACTCACTCGCTCTCTTTCTCTACTCTCTCGTACTCTCTCTCTCACTCGTTCTTTTTCTCTACTCACTCATACTCTCATTCACACACACTCTTGTTGCTCTCTCACTCGTTCTCTCTTTCTCTCTCTCACTCACTCGTACTGTCACTCACTCGTACTCTATCACTCGTTCTCTCTTTCTCTCTCTCACTCACTCGTACTCTATCACTCGTTCTCTCTTTCTCTCTCTCACTCACTCGTACTCTCACTCACTCGTACTCTCTCTCACTCGTTCTCTTTCTCCACTCACTCATACTCTCATTCACACACACTCTCGCTCTCTCTCACTCTTTCTCTCACTCACTCGTTCTCTCTTTCTATCTCTCACTCGTACTCTCTCGTTCTCTCTCACTCATACTCTCTCTCTCACTCACTCGTACTCACTCACTCGTACTCTCTCACTCGTACTCTTTCTCTCGTTCTCTCTCACTCATACTCTCTCACACTCTCTCTCTCTCGTACTCTCTCGTACTCTCATACTCTCTCGTTCACTCTCTCTCTCCCCTCGCTGCGTCCCTCTGGTTTGTGGACGAGGTCACTCTTGATCCACACTGATTAGATGTACATGGCACTAGTATATCGCCCCCTGTTGGTCCTACCTTGACACGGCCGCAGTGACTCCGGATCCGTCGCAACACTACGGGATATTCTTACTCGGATCAGATGTGATTGGTTACTTGTTGGTTACTATTGGTTACTGTAATTATTGTCGTTGTATCAGAGTGTTTTGTTTTTAAGATGTGCTTATTTAATTATTCTTATTAGGCAGAAATGACTTGTGAATAAAGTTAAAGACGATATATATATATATTTTCTTTTCTTTTTACACCCTCCCCCCCCCCCACCCCACATGTCATTTATGTAATTTCAAATGAATAAAAGAAACACGTGTTGTCGGACATAAACCCTGTAACTCCAGCTTGGAGATGCAGCAACAGTCTCCCGACGGCCATTACATCCAATAAGGTCAACTGGGAACTCTGTTAAAGAATGTTTAAAAAAAAAAAAAAAAACACTAAATATGTCTCTTCAAAAGTAATTTCGGGGGTTTTAAAGGACATACTACATTAGTTTTCTTTTGACATTTACATTTTGTCATTTAGCTGAACGCTTTTATCCAAAGCGACTTACAAGTTCTGTATCAAGCCAACGTGCACGTAATCGGTGTAAACAAAATGTGAATAAAAACCTGCCCTCCACATCCTACTCTGGAAAACCAAGTCCCTACCCTGTTATTACTATTAAGTTATAGTTTAGTCAGATTGAGACATTTTGTTTTAGACTAAAACTAGTAACCAGTTTTGTTGCCAAGGGAGTATGTATGGCACAATCTCTGATTAATTATTTTAAGTAATACAAACATGTCTTAATTGACATAATTTGCAAAGAAAAGGATTGTTCCATCCGTCGCCCACGTTGGATTGAATTGACCGTATTCACACGGTGACCATCTCGTGTCACGCTCGGGGTTGGGGTTTCTCAAGGAAGCTATAAAAAGAAGGAAGGGTCGTCACGTCACTGTGTAGCGCGTGAACTCACACCGGCGCCAAGTGTGGAACGGTTCAGTTCTGAGTCGGACGGGATCGGCTGTCTCCTCGTTTATGACCGTTTACATTTTAAACAAGTTATTACTTGGAATCATCAGCAATT
This sequence comes from Notolepis coatsorum, assembly GCF_963971535.1. NCBI lineage: Eukaryota > Metazoa > Chordata > Actinopteri > Aulopiformes > Paralepididae > Notolepis > Notolepis coatsorum. The sequence continues at coordinate 3,177,195 of NC_140167.1, read as the reverse complement.
TGTTGCATTGTTAACTAGCTAACGTTTCATATATTGCTTGATGTATATTTCCTCAGATAGCTGGTATGTTTTGAATTTTAATAGAGGCTTCAAAAGAACTGGAACCAAGCAGAGCATAGAACGCTGGTATTCTGACGTGATGACCCTTCCTTCTTTTCTAGTTTCCTTGGTATTCTGGCGTGATGACCCTTCCTTCTTTTATAGTTTCCTTGGTATTCTGGCGTGATGATGACCCTTCCTTCTTTTATAGTTTCCTTGGTATTCTGGCGTGATGATGACCCTTCCTTCTTTTCTAGTTTCCTTGGTATTCTGGCGTGATGATGACCCTTCCTTCTTTTATAGTTTCCTTGGGAAAATGGCCACGTGTGAATGTGGTCAGCGAGGGGCGGGGCTGCAACGAACTCCAGCGCCCCCATTGGTTGGAATGAGTGTTGGTAATGATGTCATCTGATTCACACATAGAGTTTAGGTGGAAAAATGACTAACTAACCCTTTTAATACCTGGATAGAAAAAACTTAATTTTTTATTTAATTTTTTTAAAGATAGTTTTTATCTGATCGTGGCCAGAGGCTGTTGGGAATTTATGCTTTAAAATTAGTCATAGCAAGGGATTTTGAGCTGGATGTCGAAACACCCACCCCTTGATTTATACTAATTAAATACATACAAATATATATGATTTTATTTGTATTTCTTTACAGCGTCTACAAGAACATTTGCACAGTTGTGATTAGTCGTCCCGATTGGCATTGAAACGGAGAGGGCGCTATTTTCAATATGAGGGACTTTAAACATTACCTCTTTATGGCAAGGCAGCTTCGTTATTTATTTACTAATTACAATTTTTTTTGTGATCAAATCTTTTTTTTTAAATTAACTAATTACTCTCACAATTTTCTGTAATTAATCTAGATTAAAAATCGCATTTTTCTACTTAAGACCGAAGCTTGTAACAGATATTTACTTGAGTAAAATCATGGAATTAGTGTAAAATCGACACAAAGAAAGTATATTTCTCTCCTGTGAAATACAAATGTTCAACTAAACCATCCACATTGACTCAGCTTTAAAGACCTCTCTCTTATATCCGCGGCGCTAACAGAAATAAAAACAACCCAGGCCTATATGTTAAAGTGCAGATTGGCTTAGAGGACGATAATGTCTTGTATGAACTACCAGTAATATAAATCATATCATAAATGTGTTCCATCTTCATGTCAGATGATTTTCAAAAAGGTGCATGAGTCGATGCAAAAAAAGAACAAGCAAATATACTGCTGAAAGTTCAGAACGTTGAAATTTTTTCACTCCATAGATTAATCTAGATAAAAAAAAATGCAACGCTTTAAATAATTTAAATTATTCTCAAGTTAAAGCATTAACTTTGACAGCCCTGATATAAAGACTCGATGACTCCCTCTGCTGGCCAGCGGAGGCCGATGTCGCCACATGGCGGCCATCTTGCTACGCCCACTCATAACATGATGAATGTCTATAGTGCAATTAGTGCATGTACTATTGAAATAACCATAGCGTGCTCCATTTTCAACCGTTTGGTTTGTTAAAAACGTCAGAGATGTAGTTATACTGCATACTTATAATGGACTTTCATTATGAATTTAATTTTTTATATAAAAATTCTTCCAAGCAAGAATCATAGCCACGTTAATAACGTCTGTAAATCTTTCAAGATTTCAGCAAAGTCGAGGGTATTTGTTTGTGCAGATCACTCACCTTAAAGCAGTAGTTAACTGTAGCAAGATGGCCGGCAGTGAACTACACGGGAGACTCCGCCTTGCGCCATCTAGTGTTTATATATATATATATCTATGGTTAGGATGATGTACCACATCGTCGTCAGCTGATGTGATCGGTCCAGCCTGTAGGGGGCGCTACTCTGTCTCGGGTCTACATGTTGACATGTAGTAGCGCTGCATTCAGAGTGTCTGGTCAGGTCAGTGACATGGGTCCCCCAGACAGACAGTCCCTCCTGCTCTGAAGTCAACGGGAAACAGATCTCCCGGTATCCCGTTCCCACTTTATTCAATCAGAGGAGAGAACTCTCCTGAAAGAAAATTGTCTGACAAAAATAAGACATAAAAACTAGTTTTGAAGCGTCTGCCCTACCACCACAGAGACAGTGGGATCGAATCCAGCTGTGGTGCTTCCGGCTTGTGCCGACCGTCCATACTGACACAATTGGCGGTGTTAGAGGGTGGGAAAACCCGGCGAGGGTGGGTCCTGGTCGTTGTAAACAGCGACTCCTACAGTTCGGTCGGGGCGCCTGCACAGCGAGGGAAGGATCCTGGGGGAGGTAGTGTGACCTTCCACACGTTACACCCTCCCAGTGAGAGGCCGCTCTGCCAGGTGAAAAGAAGCGGTGGGCTGGCTACACATGTGTCGGAGGAAGCATGTGATAGTCTCCGCCCTCCCAGACCGACGGTAGGGGGGTAGAGTGCGCAACGACCAGGTAGGGGATTGGGAATTGGCATAACGACTAACAGTGGGCTGGGAGAAAAACGGAAAAAGAAAGGGGGGAAAAGAGAAAGTAAAAAAAAAAAGTTTTGAGCAAATATTATGTGCTTGAAACAAGTAAAATATTCTCCCAGTGCAGTAAACAAATTTGGCATGGCAAGATTTCTTGAAATAAGTCACACAAAAAAATTCCTCCTTCCCCCCAAGGGCAGCCCGGGAGCAGACAAGGGCTGCGGTGAGCATATCGCCCGGGGACCAATCCAAGTGCTCCTGTCCGTCTTAGTCAGGGACACGACAGCGTCGGCGATCTGTTGTGCATGTTTTTCCATTGGGTTTATCTTATCGGGAGGGATAACGCTTGCGAGCACAGAGGTGAGAACATGCAAACTCCACACAGAAAGGCCTGGGAGATACCCCACCTGGGTACCTGGCAACCTGGTCCCCAAGCGGGAATTGAACCCACGACCTTCTAGCTGTGAGGCGACAGTGTTGGGAGACCCATGTTACTGACCAAACACTATATATCAGTGATGGTTGTCCGAATGTAGAGCTATTTAAAGGAACACGGCACCATTTTGGGAAATTGGCTTACTGTCTTCTCCAGAGAGAGACAAGAAGATAGATACCAGTTTCCTCTCTGTGCGTTCAGTAGAAAGCTATCTGGCTGCACGTTAGCCTAGCTTAGCACAATGAATGGAAGCGCACATGACCGGGTAGCCTAGAGGCATTGTCCAACTAACACCTCTCCCGAAGGCTACCCGGTCATGTCCGCTTCCATTCATTGCGCTAAGCTCGGCTAACATGCAGCTTTCTACTGAACGCACAGAGAGGAAACTGGTGTCTATCTTCTTGTCTCTCTCTGGAGACAAGAAGCGTGTTCCTTTTAACACTTATTTGAACAAAGACATACCACTTCCAGCACCTTTTAAGGCCGTTCCAACGGGTCACCAACAGGCCTCCAGAATGTAAATGTACAAGTTTCACCTGTTTTTCGAAACTATGAACCTAGCTTGGTTAACGGATGACTGTTTAAAACATAGTAAAAGTGCCTTTTATGGTCATGCCTGTCTGTATTGCTTTGTCTTCCTGTTTTTAAAAGTTAAATTCTTTATATATTCAATAAATCTGTTGTGAGAATTTTCATTTCCTTGATTTTTTTCTTTTTTAAGATGCGAAGCCCCTCGTCAGATGTCAGTTAACTCACTCGGGCAGTAATTCAGTCAGTTATTCGCTCACGGTTAGCCACGCTGGGTGTCTGTTGATGTGTGTCCTTGTTTACGCAATGCATGAATCTATGAATTCTGAACACTGGCTTTCTTTAAGGCGCGATGTTGAATTTCAGCATAAGGGCAAAACAAAGGTTGATACTTATTTGCATGCGCTCCTGAGAAATGTTTCTTTCTGCATCATCCCCAAAAATAACAGCCGAGAACAAGACCTGCTGCGACCCGTAGTTTTTTTTATGAGTTTATTTTCAAGTTTATTCTCTCAAAATGTACTTCCTGTCAACATTTTGGATATTTTTACATAGCTAGTAGAGAGAGTAGAAAACGCTGATTAAAAACCACAGGAAAGAAAGGGGGGGGCGGTGAAGTGCAGAGAGTGGTCGATGACATCATAGAGCCAGAACAAAACTGATGACACCCGTTATGATACTCATCATGCCGTGACCAATGGAACCCGACGGACGGAGGTACATGGTCACCAAGGAAACTATAAAAAGAAGGAAGGGTCATCGCGTCGGAATGTACCGGCGTTCTATGTTCTGCTTGTTGCCAGACTTTGGTGTCTGTCAGTTCTATTGACGTCTGTGTTAAAATTCCAAACAACATCAACCAATAACCAAACATTAGCTAGTTAACAATTCTTCTGACATCCGGGGTAATAACCTGTTTAAATGACATAAACAAGGAGACGGCTGATCGCATTCAATTCAATTCACGCTACACAGTGACCCTTCCTTCTTTTATATGTTACTTTACTTGACGGTTACCAGGTTTCCATAAAGATAAAACACTACTTTATTGATCCCCTTGGGGAAATTCGGGAATTCATCTAGATTCTAGATGCATCACTACTCGGAAATAATCTAAACCTGGATTATTTTCACAGGCACAAAAGATTGTATTGTGTGGTAGGCCTATTATTACAGATATGATCTTTTCATGGCTATCTCTTATTAACAGGAAAGCCGATTTTCCATTAGACTCTCCCCGTTTAGGTGTGAACAGATTAGATGAGTCAAGGAGAGAGTGAAAGATGAAATCTCCAGTGCCTGTGTGTGTGTGTGTGTGTGTGTGTGTGTGTGTGTACATCCAACAAAACAGTGTGTGGACAAAGATCATTCTATTGTAAAGATGCTTTTTTCCCCTGTTTGTTTGGGAGTTTGTTTATTGAAGGGGGGGGGGGGTTCTGAACAGTCTTGCCTATATGTTATCTCACCACCTCAGACCTTCATAGCAAAAGATTAGGTCACTTAAGTCCTGCCATGGTTCAGAGCCAACACAGTACAAGGCCAAGCGAAGGCAACAGGTGTAGAGTGAGTTGTTGTGAGACAGTGACCTAGTAAAAGAATACGATGGGGGGGGGGGGAAGAGAAAATACAGCTCAAATCATTATCTAGAAATGCAGTTCCATATACCGGTACTGTACGTGTATATTCCCCCGTATGTATGTATAACGTCGAATTTAATTCGCTAGTCCGTAATGGCTTCGACTCTGTTGACATTTTCTAGATTCCACAAATATCCATCATTCCCTTCATCACTTCCTCCCCACCTTACATTCATAGAGACGAGACACATTCCTCCACCTCCACACTGCTACTACTAAACGACCTACGACCTTTGCCCTCCCGCCCCCATGTCCAATATGATGTCTGTTACCGCCGTGTGGTTTGGAAAAGCAGTCCGTCCTGACCCACACGTTGACCCATCTCGAACCCTGTCCCTCTCTCTTCTCTCCATCCTCCGTCCTCGCTTGCGATTGGAGGATGGAGAAAAGAGGGCGGGGTTCGGGATTGGCCCGATTGTCCTCCACGTTTGGCCGCTTTGTGCGCCGTAAAAAAAAACACCTAATAATGGGCCCAATCCGGTGCTCGTTTTAAAACATTTTTAGAAATGCTAAATTCTGCATTTACTAGGGAGTTTTACGGTAAGTTTGAATCCTAAGCGTGAAACCAAATAGCTTACGACGAAACGCATTACCACATGCATGTGTGTGTGACTAATGGGGCCAAGTGCAAAGACCGTCGAAGCGGGTCAAGTCAGTCTGAGGCCCGAAGGGTTAAGATTATCACCATATAGCACCATATCAAACAAACATAAAACAATAGACCATGCATCTGTAGATATATATGAATATATATATTTATATATATATGAAATTTGGGGTTCAATACACAAGTGTTAAGGTAGGTATATTTCAAGTTGACGGAAATAAATATTGCCACAGTTCAGTCCAAAAACACATGGACCCTATTATTCAAAACTGATCGCGTTGTTCGATCGGGCATGTGTAACGCGACCGTTCTTTTATACGCCGCTACTAATCAAACCATGAGAATCGTGTCCGTGAGAACGTCTCAGCGGCCAACGAAACCTGCCAAATTCTGGCAACGTAGAGCATTATCTTCACAGTGCATAGAGCGTTTGGTTTGCATACTTGTTGCAGTTGTACTTGGCGTGTGTGTGTGTGTGTGCGCGGACTGTACAGCGCTGTACAATACTGTGCTCCATACCGTGTCCTTTCGACAGCATTTACAGCGTTTTCTTTTTGAACCCTTTCACTACCACACTACAGAAGGTTAACCCTGATGTAAACAAGACAAAAGTCTTTCTCTGGTCTGCATCCCCTTAACAATTGTGTGTATTGAGCCGTACTGTATTGTACCCATTCTGCAATCTGTTAAATAAAGTTTTCATTCATTCATTCACTACCACACTGCAGACGGTTAACCCTCTGTAGTGTGGTAGTAAATGGTAAATGGCTGCATTTATATAGCGCTTGTTATCCAAAGCGCTTTACAATTTGTTCCTCACTCACACACCGACGGCGGAGGCGACCACGCAAGGTGCCGACCTGCTCATCGGGAGCAGTTAGGGGTTAAGTGTCTTGCTCAAGGACACGCTGAGCATCGACACGCTGAGCGGGAATCGAACCGGGAACCTCCGGATTGCCAGACGACTGCTCTATACCTCCTGAGCCACTGTCGCCCCCAAGGTAGTGAAAGGGTTAACCTTCTGTACTGTCGCAGTGAAAGGGTTAACCCTTTGGTAGTGTGGTAGTGAAAGGGTTAAAAAAAAAAAAAAAGCCTGCCATACTCAATCTGGTTCTATAAAGGCTACGTTCACACTGCAAGCCTCAGTGCTCTGTTCCGGTTTATTGTTCATATTTCTTTTTTATTATACTTTTTTTTTTTTAATGTGCCCAATATACTATCGGATTCCAGTGTGAACCGGACAAATGAACAATAACAAAAGGTGGATGTAAATATGGAGGAGGACACTGACGTCACAGTTTATGGTTTAGTTTGTAAGTTGTTGTGCAGTGGAGGCCAGATCCTTGGTGAGCAGATGATGATGATGATGATGATGATGATGTGGGGCGAGGAGGAGGAGGAGGTGAAGGAGAGACGTTTCTTCTTTCGATGTGCTTTTCAAACACAGAGCGGTTATGAGACGTCAGGTTCTGCTTGTATCAGGTGAACAGCTCCATCACCGTCTCTGTTCACCCAGTGAACTGCGGCGGACGTTAGTCTAGAGCAACGGTTCTCAAACTACGGGTTGCGACCCAAAGTGGGGTCGTGGGTAGGTGACAGTGCATTGGCTAGTAAAAAATTCAATAAAAAAATCTATAATTTTTTTTTTATTATTATTATTCTGTTCTGGCAACATATTTTGGCTTGTTTTATAAATGTGTCTATTGATAACATAGTGCTGTAATAACATTTTCTAATAAATATGCATGATCAAGTTCAACAACGTGTGCTTTTATTTTGATTGATTCCTTAATTCCACGTTGAAATTACGCAATACATTAAGTGTGGGGTCGCCAAGAAAAGAATATCCTAAATAAAATGGGGTCGTGGTATAAAAGAGTTTGAGAACCCCTGGTCTAGAGAGTGACGTGAAACGTCACACGAAAAGAAGTCTGATCTGATGTAGGACCACATTATTCTGAAAGTGGCCCAAAATTGGAATTGAAAAGATCTAAATTCCGTATGATTTGTGCTGTTTACACTGTTGTGAAAAAAAAATTAAATATCTGAGTCACAAATAAAAGCAAAAACAATTATCAGATTTGGGCCCTTTTTGCCTGCAGTGTGAACGTAGCCTGATTAGCGCTTAACTCCTCATTTCAAACAGCACAGTATTACAGTTCACAACCATTTTTTTATAAGGCAGATTAACACAAGTACTCGAGAGTAGTCCGTGGCTCTCAAGTCGTCACTGTTCTGTAGTTCTTATGGTACACAGCTACTGTATATCATCTTATGGTACACAGCTACTGTATATCATCTTACGGTACACAGCTACTGTATATCATCTTATGGTACACAGCTACTGTATATCATCTTACGGTACACAACTACTGTATATCATCTTATGGTACACAGCTACTGTATATCATCTTATGGTACACAGCTACTGTATATCATCTTATGGTACACAGCTACTGTATATCATCTTACGGTACACAGCTACTGTATATCATCTTATGGTACACAGCTACTGTATATCATCTTATGGTACACAGCTACTGTATATCATCTTACGGTACACAGCTACTGTATATCATCTTATGGTACACAGCTACTGTATATCATCTTATGGTACACGGCTACTGTATATCATCTTACGGTACACAGCTACTGTATATCATCTTATGGTACACAGCTACTGTATATCATCTTATGGTACACAGCTACTGTATATCATCTTACGGTACACAGCTACTGTATATCATCTTATGGTACACAGCTACTGTATATCATCTTATGGTACACAGCTACTGTATATCATCTTATGGTACACAGCTACTGTATATCATCTTACGGTACACAGCTACTGTATATCATCTTACGGTACACAGCTACTGTATATCATCTTACGGTACACAGCTACTGTATATCATCTTACGGTACACAGCTACTGTATATCATCTTACGGTACACAGCTACTGTATATCATCTTACGGTACACAGCTACTGTATATCATCTTACGGTACACAGCTACTGTATATCATCTTACGGTACACAGCTACTGTATATCATCTTATGGTACACAGCTACTGTATATCATCTTACGGTACACAGCTACTGTATATCATCTTACGGTACACAGCTACTGTATATCATGCCAGACTGAAGCAACAACAAAAAAAGAAAACGTTTGCAAAGCAAGTCAAAGAAAAATAAGGACTTAATCTTTTTGTTTTGCTTTTTTTTTTTTTTTTACAAACATTCTTTGGTTGAGTGTGAAAAGAGCATTCCTGTGCTTTTATTTGATTTCTTTTTGAATTTGGCTTTTCTTACAAAGGACATATTAAAGAAACTAAAAAATAAAATAGGTGGACCTTTGCGATGATAACACTGGCTTAAATACAGGCAAAAAAAAAAAATCGTGACGCCTTTAATCTAAACGACAATATTGAACCTCTATAAAACCTCACAAATAAATGTAAAAACAAGAAAAAGAATCTCTTATAATGTGATAAAAAGCTGGATCTGACTTGATCGTTCTCCATGGATTGTACACAAACACTTCCTCTGTCCAGGTCTCCTTTTCACTTCTTCTTGGCGAAGCGGCTGAATTTCTTCTCCTTCTCCTTCTTGGCGGCGCTGGGCTCGGGGGGGTCCGTGGAGGAGGAGGAGGGGGGCGGCAAGCTGTGGGCCTTGGCCCCCGAGGGCCCCCCCCCCGCCGGCTCCTGCTCCTCCGCTACGGAGAGATGGACGGCCTGCTCCATGGACCTGGTCCAGCGCTGGAGCTCCCCCTGATGTGACACACACACACAACCACCAGGAGTTACAGTCACGGAGAGGATACCTGGGTTCAGGGGTGGGTTCAGGGGTGGGTCTGGGTCTTGCACCCCCCCCCCCCCTCCCCCCCCACGTGTGACCCCATGCGATTTCGGAAAAACATCGTTTTAAAAGTCAAATCACATTTATATTTAGTAATTCAGCAGTTTTTTTTTTTTTTTTTTTTCAACGCCACAAACTGGTATCTATCTTCTAATCGAGTGGTCACCAACCTTTTTAAGCCCAAGATCACTTTTTTTTTTTGGTGAAGGCAAGATCTACCTATTGAAGCGTTGAGAGAAAAAGACAGCCAAGATTGTACTTTAAACTAAATTACTTTTATTTGCCTGTATTCTTATTACATGCAATGCTTTGGTCCAACATTAAAACGTCAAAGTAGAACTATTATGTACTTTCTCAGTCAGTGCTAAGTGCAGTCATCTTATGCAGCATCACTTTTCACATCAAAACAAAAGTAGAACTGTAATGTGGACTTTCTCATATTATTAACATTGACAAACATATTTACAATTAGCATTTTATAAAGTAGAACTGTAATGTGTACTTTCTCAGTCAGTGCTAAGTGCAGTCAGTGCTAAGTGCAGTCAGTGCTAAGTGCAGCATCATTTTCACATCAAAACAAAAGTAGAACTGTATGTGTACTTTCTCAGTCAGTGCTAAGTGCAGCATCACTTTCACATCAAAACAAAAGTAGAACTGTATGTGTACTTTCTCAGTCAGTGCTAAGTGCAGCATCACTTTCACATCAAAACAAAAGTAGAACTGTATGTGTACTTTCTCAGTCAGTGCTAAGTGCAGCATCACTTTTCACATCAAAACAAAGGTAGAACTGTAATGTGGACTCTCAGGGTAAGATCTAAAAAAAAAGAAAAAAAAGAAATTCATGGAAAGATCTACAGGGACAGTCTCAAAGATCGACGGGTTGGTGACCACTGTTCTAATCTAATTTCCCAAAATGTTGGCGTGTTCCTTTAAGTGCTTAAACACTCACCTCATCTTTACACTGGAAAATATATTCACTGCCGTCGCCAAGACTGTGAGAGAGAGAGGAGAGAGAGAGAGAGAGAGAGACAGACAGACAGACAGACAGACAGACAGACAGACAGACAGACAGACAGACAGACAGACAGACAGACAGAGAGAGAGAGAGAGAGAGACAGACAGAGAGAGAGAGAGAGAGAGAGAGAGAGAGAGAGAGACAGAGAGAGAGAGAGAGAGACAACAACAGGAAGCATGTTTTAATGAGCTGTTTCCAACGCTCTCACCCTCGACGTGAATGAACTAGAGGGCAAGCGATTCAGTCTGGGGCCGGGTTTCCTCAAAATAACTCTGAGGCTATGTTTGACCCGGTATAATCACAAATCACACGGGTTCCAACACGCTCTGGCTTCATACACGGGTGTGTTCTGAACCAGACTCGGCTGCCCCGGGGCATCGGATGAACGATCCAAGCTTCCATTCTTCCCGCGTGCAAAGTAAATGGACTGCGTTCATACAGCGCTTTTTATCCAACGCACTTTAAAACGTGTGCCTCACATTCAGCCAGACGTTCCCGGCGGAGGCGAGCCCATGCAAGGTGCCAACCTCAGGGTTCACCGCACAAGGTCCTTGAAGTGCTTAAAGTGCTTGATTTCTTTTACCAAAAAAAGGTCAAGGCCTGGACTTCCTTGAAAACAGCCATGGTGCTTAAAAAGTCCTTAACATTTAAATCCACCGTTCACATTGAAAGTTTTGTTTCTGAATCAAGAAATACATTTTTTTTATTATTAAAGTGTAACTAATTGTCGGAAATTGGTCGGAAATTGGCGGAAATAAGCCATGCATATTGGATCCTGAAATAACCGATTATCTAAATGAATGTTGGATTATTATTTCTGTGAGATATTTCTTTGGCTGATGTAGGCAACAGAACTTTAGGGGCAACATTCTCTGGAGACTTTCTCTCTGGAACCACAGAGCTGATAGGATCTGATAGGACCTGATAGGATCTGATAGGACCTGATAGGAGCTGATAGGATCTGATAGGATCTGATAGGAGCTGATAGGATCTGATAGGACCTGATAGGATCTGATAGGACCTGATAGGATCTGATAGGATCTGATATAACCTGATAGGATCTGATAGGACCTGATAGGAGCTTATAGTGTGAGGGCTATGCCGGTAGTTTGGGTCACTAGCAATAATAGGGACTCTTTAAGTTATTGGTATAACGAATAACCACTAAACTGCTAAGCAGACGTTAAGGAGAAGTGGGACAATAACAAAAAACAACCTTTACTGGTGGAAGCCAGCAAAGAATGATTAGATAAGAAAATAAATCAAGTCAAAAAACAGGACAACACTCATAAAGAGGTATTGTAGAAAAACTAAATAAGCCACAAAAGCACCTCCTAATAACAGAGTTTATTACATGGCGTTTTCACATTCGCCGAAATGCTTGCTTGTGATTGGTCAATAGCGCGCGTCAGAGGTCAGTTATCAGACAATAATGACCGCTGTGGGACAATAATGACCGCTGTGCGCAGCTGTTCGCAATCAAGCCCACTGACAAACACTGTTTCAGTGCAGCCAATCAGACACACCTGCCGGGCTGCCCGCGATAATAATAATCACTTTATTTGGGCTGACAGAGCCACAGAACAACTGCGATTTGTCAATGAATTAGTATATTGTTAGTAAGTTAGCCATGTAATAAGCGGGATAATGTATAGCTTTACTCGGTCATCATCGCAAAATAATTGACCTTCACTGACGTTTAAAACACTCGCT
>NC_140167.1:3132051-3162051 GCF_963971535.1 Notolepis coatsorum | reverse complement strand
CTTTCAGTCCCTCCTGCTCTGCAGTAAACAGCCATCACTGATATAGAGTGTCTGGTCAGTAACATGGGTCTCTCAGTCCCTCCACTCTGCAGTAAACAGCCATCACTGATATAGAGTGTCTGGTCAGTAACATGGGTCTCTCAGTCCCTCCACTCTGCAGTAAACAGCCATCACTGATATAGAGTGTCTGGTCAGTAACATGGGTCTCCCAGTCCCTCCACTCTGCAGTAAACAGTCATCACTGATATAGAGTGTCTGGTCAGTAACATGGGTCTCCCAGTCGCTCCTGCTCTGCAGTAAACAGACACGACTGATATAGAGTGTCTGGTCAGTAACATGGGTCTCCCAGTCCCTCCTGCTCTGCAGTAAACAGTCATCACTGATATAGTGTCTGGTCAGTAACATGGGTCTCCCAGTCCCTCCACTCTGCAGTAAACAGTCATCACTGATATAGAGTGTCTGGTCAGTAACATGGGTCTCCCAGTCCCTCCGCTCTGCAGTAAACAGTCATCACTGATATAGAGTGTCTGGTCAGTAACATGGGTCTCCCAGTCCCTCCTGTTCTGCAGTAAACAGCCATCACTGATACAGAGTGTCTGGTCAGTAGACTCAGAAAGACTCAGAAGAAGCTTCTATCCCCAGGCCATCAGGCTGCTAAATGAACAATGAACACTACACAACAACAACCATCAAACGCACATAGCACACACATCCACACGCACACACTCACTTTAAACAAACACACTGTAGCACCCACTCCACACACTTTATAGCACACACTCACTTTAAACAAACACACTGTAGCACCCACTCCCCACACTTTATATTTATTGATGAAGGATTGCACTACAACTCGTACACCTTACTGTAAATTGTACCTAAATTGTACCTCATCCCATTTCTGCTTTGCACTATATAGTACTGTACATTAGTACACTGCATAGTATTGTATATTATATGGTAACTCAGTTACGTCTATTCTGCATCGAACATTGTACATATGTCTATACTGAACACTGTGACCTCATTTTCTACTTCTAAATTACATGCTATACTATGTTATTTGATACTATCTTGTCTAGCACAGTCTCTGGAGCGTAACAGTAAGAAGCATTTTGTATGAAAGTATTCTGTACTTCTGTATGACAACTATTAAAGAAACTTGAAACTTGAGAAACAGTAACATGGGTCTCTCAGTCCCTCCACTCTGCAGTAAACAGTCATCACTGATATAGAGTGTCTGATCAGTAACATGGGTCTCCCAGTGCCTCCTGCTCTGCAGTAAACAGTCATCACTGATATAGAGTGTCTGGTCAGTAACATGGGTCTCCCAGTCCCTCCACTCTGCAGTAAACAGCCATCACTGATATAGAGTGTCTGGTCAATAACATGGGTCTCTCAGTCTCTCCTGCTCTGCAGTAAACAGTCATCACTGATATAGAGTGTCTGGTCAGTAACATGGGTCTCCCAGTCCCTCCGCTCTGCAGTAAATACAAATTACATGTTCTGGTATCCCGTTCCCACTTTATCCAATTAGGAGAGAGAACCCTAGATATTTTGTACTTATTTCAAGTCTTACCAAGCCAAATTAGCTTACTGCAATATTTGTACTTGTTTCAGGCTTAAAACTAGGTTTAATTTCTTCAGACCGTTTTTGCAGTGAGAGTTCTCTCTCCTGATTGGATAAAGTGGGAACGGGATACCAGAACATTTCCTGTTTACTGCAGAGCGGAGGGATGTGGTAGTGAAAAGTTAACCTTCTGTAGTGTGGTGGTGAAAGGTTAACCTTCTGTAGTGTGGTGGTGAAAGGTTAACCTTCTGTAGTGTGGTAGTGAAAGGGTTAACCTTCTGTAGTGTGGTGGTGAAAGGTTAACCTTCTGTAAAGGGTTAATCTTCTGTAATGTGGTAGTGAAAGGGATAACATTCTGTAGTGTGGTAGTGAAAGGGTTAACCGTATGTAGTGTGGTAGTGAAAGGGTTAACCGTATGTAGTGTGGTAGTGAAAGGGTAACCTTCTGTAGTGTGGTGGTGAAAGGGTTAATCTTTTGTAGTGTGGTAGTGAAAGGTTAACCTTCTGTAGTGTGGTGGTGAAAGGGTTATCTTCTGTAGTGTGGTAGTGAAAGGGTTAACTGTATGCAGTGTGGTGGTGAAAGGGTTAACCTTCTGTAGTGTGGTGGTGAAAGGGTTAACACACACACAGCCCACTGACCTGGTCTATCTTGGCGAGCCAGTCCTTGTTGGAGGCCAGCTCGGCCATGAACGCCTGGTGCTTCAGCCACTTGCTGTGGAGGTTCCTCGCCTCGTCGTACGACGTGTCCTGAGCCGTGAGCATCTTCTCGTTGATCCACAGAGTCAGCTGCACCGCGGAGGAGAGAGACGTCACTCAGAGAAGGCAACGTGTAACACGCAGGGGTGTAAAAAGTACCCAGAAATTATACTTTTAAGTGAAAGTATGGGTACCGTCTCAAAATCGTACTCAAGTAAAAGTCAGAGTATCTGGCAAAAAACACACTTGAGTAAAAGTCTAAAAGTTTCAGTACATTTAAGTAAATGTACTTAAAAAGTAAAAGTAAAAACCTTTTTCCTGACTGTCTATTCTTCTGATAGCAGGTGTTTAATCAAAGATCCCCGCTTTCTAGTCTTGCACAAGGACCAATCAGCATGGGTATGGGCGGGTTCATTTTCCATTGATGGGGATTTGATTGGCTGTTTTTAAATAAAGCGCGGACGCAGGATTAATAAGTACAAATTCCCCGCCACAAATGCATGGTTTCTATCTTGAGCCTTAACTAGTGTGGTTTCTTTTATTCACATGGAAAGAGCAGTAACACAGGTCTTCTCTCACTGAGAGACATGGGGGGAGAGAAAGAAGTGGGAGGAGACATCTACTTTTATACTCGCCATATGGTGGTGTACCTGAGTGGCTCCGCCTAGAGCGCCCTCTAGTGGAAACAGATATATATGCAGCTAGACAGTTACTGGTGGAGACAGTTATATATGCAGGTAAACAGTTACTAGTGTAAACAGCCATATATACAGTTAGACAGTTACTAACAATCCTACACAGAACCTCTGACTTCAACACAAAGCTTCCCAGAGTAGCAGTTCTGGGGTCAGTGACCGGTTAAACACTTGTCCTCACAACCTCATTTCATCTGACAGACTGAAGCTGACTCTGGATAAGCGGACGGTGTTCCCACTTAGAGAGGCTTTGTGAATATGGACAACCGACAAACACACTGCAGCCTGGTGCGGAAAGAGTTTGTTTAAACCAAACATCTAACGATTAAAAGGTGCTATAGATAACATTCGGCCACTAGAGGTCGCACTAGAGCACCAGCATGTCATTTATCCAGTCCAGGGAAGTAGGGGATACCTGTACATGTAAACAACATTCATTTTGGACGTCACGTTTTTTTTAATGATGAATTCGTTAATCAAAATGGCTGGCTGGCTGGCTGGCTGGCTATCTATCTATCTATCTATCTATCTTCTGGATGGACAGTTCATCTATCTATCTGTCTATTCATTGGACAGTTCATCTATCTATCTATCTATCTATCTATCTATCTATCTATCTATCTATCTATCTATCTATCTATCTATCTATCTATCTATCTATCTATCTATCTATCTATCTATCTATCTATCTATCTATCTATCTATCTATCTATCTATCTATCTATCTATCTATCTATCTATCTATCTATCTATCTATCTATCTATCTATCTATCTATCTATCTATCTATCTGGATGGACAGTTCATCTATCTATCTGTCTATTCATTGGACAGTTCATCTATCTATCTGTCTATTCATTGGACAGTTCATCTATCTATCTATCTATCTGTTCATTGGACAGTTCATCTATCTATATATATGTTCATTGGATAGTTAATCTATCTATCAGTTCATTGGACAGTGCATCTATCTATCTATCTATCTATCTATCTATCTATCTATCTATCTATCTATCTATCTATCTATCTATCTATCTATCTATCTATCTATCTATCTATCTATCTATCTATCTATCTATCTATCTATCTATCTATCTATCTATCTATCTATCTATCTATCTATCTATCTATCTGTCTATCTATCTATCTATCTATCTATCTATCTATCTATCTATCTATCTATCTATCTATCTATCTATCTATCTATCTATCTATCTATCTATCTATCTATCTATCTATCTATCTATCTATCTATCTATCTATCTATCTATCTATCTATCTATCTGTTCATTGGACAGTTCATCTATCTGTTATCTATTCATTGGACAGTTCATCAATCTATCTATCTGTTCATTGGACAGTTCATCTATCTGTTATCTGTTCATTGGACAGTTCATCTATCTGTTATCTGTTCATTGGACAGTTCATCTATCTGTTATCTGTTCATTGGACAGTTCATCTATCTGTTATCTGTTCATTGGACAGTTCACTCACGTCCTGTGTGTTCTGGAGGAAGTGCTGGAGGTCCCGGTTGTCTCGGAGCGTCTCTGACACCTCCTTCGCTCTCCTCTTATTGGCGTCATGCCTGTAGGTTAAACACATTGTTATCATATTACCACAACGTGACATCGGACGTAACCCATCGCTTTTCATCAAGAGTCAATCAATCAATCAATCCGTCGCCTCCCCGCATCACTTAACTCAGACCATTGATCCTCTGCAGTTGTTAGGTACGGTTAGAAGGTGACTGCCATAAAAAAGTAAATCCATAAAAAAAACTGTTAGCAAATACAGCTCTCTTAAAGGAACACACCACACATCTTCTCCAGAGTTCAGTAGAACGCTATCCGGCTGCAAGCTAGCCTAACTTAGCACAAATTAATGGAAGCTGGAAGTAAGTTTCATCACAGGACAGACGACGCCATAACACAAGTCTTTGAGATCATAGGGCTGGGCAGGCAGTGTACTGTACCTAAAATGTACACATACCAACATTATAAAAGTAGTATAAAGACCTAATTTTGTACATGTCTGTAGTTAGTAAGCTGATAGATTTGTGCCCTTCCTCGTCGCACAGAACTTGTAAGTCGCTTTGCATAAAAGCGATAAATGACTGAATGTAAATGTAAGCGGATATGGACCACTAGCCAATTAAAACCCTGGGAGAGGTGTTGGGGCCACGTGAATATTTTCCCTAACGGGGTTGCACTTCCGCGTTCGGTTTGCGCAATCTGATTGGCCACTGACGTTTCTGGTCATGTGACATGTGCGCCAATCGTGTGACGCCTGTTTCTATCACTATTTCCGCCTCTAACAGCCTGCAAACTACCTAACGCCTAGTTTATCACTGGTGTTGTGAAGGATCAGATTAAACCGAATATGTATATTTATTTATATATATATATTTAATTGTATTTGTATATCGTTTGATATCCCCTGTATATTCCTTGTACAATATGCATTGAATATCCCCGTTTCTACTAAACAGCCCATAATAGTTTCATTCTACCATTGGACGAGAACCTGGCGCCAGGTTGCCATACCCCTAGGTTCAAGTTCAATCGTGCCGCCTAACATGTCGAGGCAACCCCCGGTTCCGCGCAGTAATATGTCGGGCGAAATACGAATGGTACTATTTGTTCATAGCGCATATATATATGGCGCTCGTAAAGTAGAACTTTCTTTTAGTCCAGTTCTTTACCCTCCAACAGAGTGACAGACGCAAAAGCCTCCCCACGACGCACGTGCGGTGTAGTAGGGCCTACTTGGCCCAGAATAGGCATTGAGATATCGTGTAGATTAATAGTTGAATGGTCATAGTTTGGCACCATACCGTCGAGTTGGACGTATTCTATTAAGCTAATAATAGTCTATTTATGTATGGTGCATCGTTCGGTTAGAGTTCTACAGTTATCAGTACCCCCATCGTTCCTGACGTTATCTGGACGCTTAACCAGGCTGGTCAGACCCCTAGTGGTGATTGCATCCGAGGAGCTCCGGGCCAAGAGCGACTGGACCTGTATATTGGATTACTCTACCCAGACGACGGCGAGCCTTCCACGGCTTGGATTATGCTTTGTGTGCTTTGATTATTCCATGGATAAAGGCCAACACTGCCGAGTGTTGGAATTACCCCCCGGAGAGGACTCCAGGTGAGACGGCGCTCTACACGTGAGGTCGCCTCACGTCTCTCCGTTGTGGACCGGCAGATACCGTTCCACAGAGGGTCCAGCTGTATTCGTCTGCGGCCCGAGGTTCTGTGGGCACCGTGTCCAAGACTTTGGATTCTCCCAAGACACCGTCGGCCAGATGGGATACCGCCAGCGGCTTCTCTAACCCCCCCCTCCTACTGTCTTACAACCAGCGGGACACCCCCCCCCCCCTTAGTGTATCCAGCTATAATCATTTAAGTACCTTCGCTATCGTTTCCTAAATATTCCAGGTTGTATACTTACTCCCTGCGCAACCAGAGATTGGACATTCAATGTTGATTTACCTACGAATACTCATTTGCCATAAAAGTGCATATTCCATATTTCAAATCATAAATGTAATTAAGTGATCGTTGTATACACCCTTTGCTGTATTAAACCTTCGATTTGGTACATTTGTGTTGGTTCGTTTCATCAGGTGGGAAAGTGTTCATCATACTTATATCTTGTACTGGGTGGCCAGAAGTTAAAGTACATGAGGTAGTGGTATTAAATATCATATCTAACAATACAGTCAGGGAATTGTACCCCTCAGTTACAATTGGTCCTTCGAGCCGGAGGGTAACTAGTGTAATATTAATATAGTGTTATTAATATCGAAATGGCCTATGATGAACACTCCACGAAACGATCCTCCTAACCTAGAACGCCCGCGGCGCAGACGACAGACACCTCAGTACTTAGAGGCTTACACTGTCAGTCAACTACCTAGCCTTCGACAAACGGTAAACGCGGTAAAAGTAGAAAGTAAAATTATGTCTGACCTTAACGACCAGGTTTCCCCGACCACAGAGGCCATAGTAGGTCCTAATGTAACTGACCAAGCTCACGGTGGGGACCAGGAGGGAATTGACATGCCTTTACCCCCCGCCACTACCCAAGAAGTAGTCCCCGACCAGCCCCGGGAGGAAGACAACCCTACAGAGAGAGAACTCTGCACGGAAGAAGAGGAGGAGAGCGCCGAGGAACTAGAGCTCCAGGACTCCCCAACGAGTACCCCCAGGAGCGGCTCACGCAGGAGCAGCTCACCTCCACAACCGCCTTCCCCCAGAGAAGCGGTGAGGATGCTACAAAAGGCGTTCCTCGCCCGCCTGACAGCTTCTACCGAACGCGATCGACTTCAGGGTGAACGCGACCGTCTCCAAGCACAGGCGCTCAGCGAGCACGAACATTTTACTATTAAAAGAGAACGCCTCCAAGCGCAGCGACGGAGCGAAGAAGAGCGCATACGCCGGGAGATGAGACGCCGGGAGATGAGACGCCTTCAGACGGAAATTAATATGGTAAGAGACCGGGCCGCAGCAGACCGCGCCGCCGCCGCAGCAGAGCGCGCCGCCGCCGAAGCCCAGCGCGTCGCTGACTATGCCCAAAGAGAAGCAGAGCGCGCCGCCGCCGAAGCCCAGCGCGCCGCTGACTATGCCCAAAGAGAAGCAGAGCGCAACATCGATCTCATCCAGCGCGAAGCCGAGCGCGACACACTACAAGCCGAGCGCGACAAGTTAATGGCGCAGCTAAGGAAGCGGCTGATGATCCCCAGGGCAACACCCTCTCCCTCCACCAGGGGTTCAAGGAACTCGTCGAGACAACAGTCAAGGGCAGCGCCTCCTAAACGAGCAAGCGACCCTGAACTTGACCAACAGACAAAGCCTATACCCCCCGCAGACCCCCTTCCCAGACCGGTCCAAGCGAGACCCAGCTACAAGGAAGGAGCGGCATACACTGCGGAGAAGCAAGATAAACGACTACAGGATCTGGAAGACCTGATAGAGGAAGAAGAGGGAGAGGAGGAGAACCAAGCCCGACGACAGCACAGTACTCCACCGGACCAGGAGGTCCCATACAGTCCAGGCTATACCCCCGCGGCGCTGCGCTACAGACCCCCGACTCTATTCACGGGTGAGCACGACGCACGACCAGCCCCGAGGAATAGCACCTGGACCAGCTGGCTATGGTACCCTGCCGGTACCAGCCCACAGAGAGGCGCAGGAGGAGACTCGCCTAGGAGGCCTCTCCCCCAATGCCCGCTGATGTATCCGCCATCCACGGCGTCATACATTGCCACACCGACCACGCTGCTCCGCGCCTCCCTGATCAAAGACGGCTTTGATCTCCGGCAGCGGGCCAGCAGCGACCCCCCAGTATTGCGCAACCTCAACCCACACGTCACAGAGGACCCAGCAGCAGATGAAGAGGTCCAACACAGTGTGAAGAACAGTTTCTACGTGGACAACTGTTTACAAAGCGTTTCGACTCAAGGAGAAGCCGAGGCTCTCCTAATCAAGTTACGCGCCTCCCTAATCAAAGGCGGCTTTGATCTCAGGCAGTGGGCCAGCAGCGACCCGCACGTATTGCGCAGTCTCTCCTCCACAGACAAGGCTGCCAGCAGCGAGACCTGGATGGCGACAATCCCAGGAGAAGCCCAAGAAATGACACTAGGATTAGTCTGGCGCTTCAAAACAGACTCGCTCCACTATAGACACAAACCCTTGGCTCCAGAGCAAGGAAGGTCGGCGGCGATACCGACCACCAGACGGAGTGTGTACAGAACACTCGCCAGACAATATGACCCGTTGGGATGTATTCTACCTTACACCACCAGGGCAAAGATGATTGTACGAGCACTATGGGACAAGGACCAGGGCTGGGACGACCCAATACCCGCACACCTTGCCTCAACATGGAGAGAGTGGGAGACGGAACTCCGCTCACTCCCAGGTGTCAATATACGCCGCAGCTACTTCCCATCCACAGTGAGGCCAGAGACATGCGAGATTGAGCTACACGTCTTCAGCGACGCCTCCGAAGTAGCCTACGGATCGGTTGCCTATTTGCGTGCCCAAGAGATGGGAGGAAAGATACACACTGCTTTCATACTGGCCCGCTCAAGAATAGCCCCACGTAAGCAACAATCTATCCCACGTCTAGAGCTCTGCGCAGCCCTCGCAGGAGCGCATCTAGCCACGTTAATCCAACGTGAACTCACCATTCCGGTGCATAGAACAATCTTGTGGTCAGATTCCACGACAGTACTCACATGGATTAAGTCTGATTCATGCAGATACAAAGTCTTCGTGGGAATCAGAGTCACCGAGATTCAAGAATTAACAGAAGAAGCAAGCTGGCGGTATGTGGACACCAAACACAACCCAGCTGACGTCATCACACAATGAATTGATTTACCTACGAATACTCATTTGCCATAAAAGTGCATATTCCATATTTCAAATCATAAATGTAATTAAGTGATCGTTGTATACACCCTTTGCTGTATTAAACCTTCGATTTGGTACATTTGTGTTGGTTCGTTTCATCAGGTGGGAAAGTGTTCATCATACTTATATCTTGTACTGGGTGGCCAGAAGTTAAAGTACATGAGGTAGTGGTATTAAATATCATATCTAACAATACAGTCAGGGAATTGTACCCCTCAGTTACAACTGGTTAAGCTTATAGGCGACTCTTTCGAAGTTGGTTAAGGTTAGAGTTTGGTATCAGGGCTGGTGTTCTATCGCCCTGCTCTAAGACAAACTCTAACCTTAACCAACTTCGAAAGAGTCGCCTACGCTTAACCGGTGATAGAAACAGGCGTCACACGATTGGCGCACATGTCACATGACCAGAAACGTCAGTGGCCAATCAGATTGCGCAAACCGAACGCGGAAGTCCAACCCCGTTAGGGAAAATATTCACGCGTTGGGGCCAACAGCTAGTCTTGCTGGTCCGTATCCGCGTCCATTGATTTGCGCCAAGATAGCTTTCTACTGAACGCACAGAGAGGACATTGGTGTCTCTATCTTCTTGTCTGACTCTGGAGGAGATGGTGAGTGCGTTTCCCATAATGCTGGCGTGTTCCTCTAAGGGGAGACTAGCCAGGTGAATAGGCAAATATAATTATTTTGGTTGATTTTGTTATATTTTGCTTCCTAAACATGTCTTCTATGAAACTACTAGTGACAATAAAACGTCAATAACACACATTTAGTTGTTTATTACTTTACTTCATTTTGCCCGATTGCGTCCATAAATGTGCACATATTTAATGGGGAAGTGCCACATTTGCATGTATAAACATAAAATTCAGAAAACTTGCAATATATTATTTTTTAGTTTATATGTACATAACAAACTGGGAGAGTTTCCTAGTGATATCTATTCAAGTATTTCTTTTGCCTATTCGCCTGGGTAGTCTCACCCTAAGCAGCCCCCTTCCGATTGATAGACGCGGGGAAGAGTAGCTTTCACTTTGAGATCAATAACCTCCCTCTCCGCAGGCGCCCACCTCCTGTGCCCCCCCCCCCCCCCCACCTCCTGTGCTGAGTGGGGCTGGATGGCGACGGTTAGTGTGAGAAGCATCCGTGCCCTTTTTTTTGACCGTCTACGCTTTGCGCTGATGGCGTGG
The DNA here is from genome assembly GCF_963971535.1 of Notolepis coatsorum. NCBI lineage: Eukaryota > Metazoa > Chordata > Actinopteri > Aulopiformes > Paralepididae > Notolepis > Notolepis coatsorum. The sequence continues at coordinate 3,151,481 of NC_140167.1, read as the reverse complement.
CGCTGAGAACACCGCCTCTCTCTGGTGGCGAGTGAGATGCTTGATGGACTGAAGGAGGTAGTCCAAGGGGCAACACAGCGGGATTCAAACCCCCGGTGCACTCTCCCATGGTGTGGAGAACTAAACTTTGGGGGGACTCCATATCTCCAGGGGTGTAAAAAGTACCCGGAAATTATACTTAAGTGAAAGTATGGGTATACCGTCTCAAAATCGTACTCAAGTAAAAGTCAGAGTATCTGGCTAAAAACACACTTGAGTAAAAGTCAAAAAGTTTCTACTTTTAAATGAACTTAAGTACTAAAAAGTAAAAGTAAAAACTTTTTTTTCTGACTGTCTATTCTTCTGATAGCAGGTGTTTAATCAAAGAGCCCCACTTTCTAGTCTTTCTAGCACAAGGACCAATCAGCATGGGTATGGGCGGGTTCATTTTCCATTGATGGGGATTTGATTGGCTGTTTTTAAATAAAGTTTAATAACGTTAACGTTAGTTCGGCCAGAGAAAACAAATATACTAATTAAAATGGTTGGACCTGCGAGATTTGTACTTTGTACTTTGCACTTTGTAGGTCTGCATTTTAAATGTAAGGAGTTTTTTTTTTTAAATTGAGGAAAAGTACAAGTATACAAACCTAATAATATTCAAGTAAAGTACAAATCCCCCAAAACAGTACTTAAGTATTGTAACGAAGTACAATTACTCAAACACTTCACACCCCTGCCATATTCAGAAAGCTTCCCCGGAGTAGCAGTTCTGAGGTCAGTGACCGGGTTAAACTCTTCATCTGACAAGACTGAAGCCGGCTCTGGACGTTTTTTAAAGGTGCTATAGAGATAACATTCAGCCACCAGATGTCGCACTAGAGCACCAGCGTGTCGTTTATCCGGTCAGGTGCGTTCCATGTGGGGGAAGTAGAGGATACATGATGCACGCAACATGTAAACAACATTCATTTTGGAAATGCAATATTTATTTTAATGATAAATGTATTAATCGAAAAAATGTCTTGTGGGAAAAAGCAATACTTTTATTCCACACTTTTACACATTTTTTACGTGCTGAGAACACTTGGGTGTTGTGAGATCACGCCGCTGTCCGCCTCCTCCGCTCGGCCCACCATGCGTCTCCCCGCATCACTTCCCCCCGCATCACTTCCCCCCCGCATCGCTTCCCCCCCGCTCTTCCTCTCCATCTCTGTCACACTTGCTGATGTGGCTGGATTGCGTCCAGACTACTCTAATGTAGAAGTTCCCATTACAAGGCAAGCAGCTGGGTGAGGCCCCCGGGATGCGGTCGGGACACGATGTGACAGGACACAAAATGTGGCTTCGCTAATGCATCCTGATCGTGATTGGATGATCAAAATGGGATTGAAATGAAAACGATAAAGATTCACTAACAACAAGAAGTTACAGTGTGCCAGCCGCCCAGGCCTTATAGAAGTCGATTCAAAGCTAGAGACAAAGAAAGACAGAGAAGGTATTTTCTTTAGCGTTTTTCACCCAACCAACCCCCTCCAATGTACAGTTTCTTCCCCCTCGGATGTATATATTTTCTTTTATGATCTGTCTCTTAAACATTACTGTATATTTTGTATGTCGTGTATGTCACAAATGGCGTGAATAATTGAAAATGGCGGACCCTGATGTAAACAAGACGAAAGTCTTTCTCTGGTCTGCATCCCCTTATTAACAATTGTGTGTATTGAGCCGTACTGTATTGTACCCATTCTGCAATCTGTTGATAAAGTTTTCAATCAATCAATTTCAATCAATCAATCATTCACCGGAGAGGCAAAATAGCGACTGCATATAATCGAGACACCCCATGTGAATCGTATCGACCGAAGAGCCCCGTCGCGCAACCAACCTGTCTCGGATGGAGTCCATTTTCTCCTGGACCTTCCCGGAGTAGAGGTTCCCGCTGTCCACCACGCGCTGGCCGCCCTGCAGCGTGCCCTCGATCTTCTCCTCGTTGGCCTCCATGGTGCTGAGGAAGTCCTCGTGCTTCTTCAGGGCGTTCTCCGCCCCGTCCAGGGTGTCCGGCTTGTCTACGTGGGCCAACATGTACTCCTGTGTGACAACAAAGACAATAAAAGTCATCGTCAAAGAGAGAAGCCGGCTATTCTCAGTCCTATGCGAACACAATGCGACTGACAATGCGCCGTTGTGTTTATCCTCCCAAGCCAGCGGAATTAAAGGCGCTATAGATAACATTCGGCCACTAGATGTCGCACTGGAGCACCAGGGTGTTGTTTTTTCCAATCTTGGGAATTCCACGTGGGGGAAATGGGAAGTAGGGAGGGGATACATGCAACACGTAAACAACCACATTCTTTCATCTTTCTGTATTTTTCACCCAACCCAATTTAGTCGTTATGCCAATTCCCTTCCTAGTTCTTTCCCGCACGCATTGCCCCACTGTCGGCCCGGGGAGGGTGTAGAACGACCACATGCCTCCTCCGATACATGTGGAGTCGCCAGCAGCTTCTTTTCACCTGACAGGGCGGAGTTTCAATGGGGGAACGTAACACATGCGGAGGTTCACGCTATTTCCCCCAGATCCCCCCTCCCTGCTGAACGACCAGTAGGAGTCGCAGTTTACAAGGACCAGGACACACATACCCCGCCGGCTTCCCACCCGCTAACACTGGCAATTGTGTTAGTAGGGACAACTGACCAAACCGGAGGTACCGCTGGATTCGATCCCAGAGTCTCTGCGGTGGTAGGAGAGTGCTTTAGTCCACTGCGCTACCCAGCCGCGCCAGAGAACTATAGCACTTTTAAAGGTTTTGTAAGTTCATATTTCAAGAAGTTTAGATCCTTGGAGGAGGGGCAGACCTATAATATCAGATTAATCTCGGACCAGACCATGTATGGCAGTTGGATACAGGCACACACAGGCGCACACACATACTTATACACACACACGCGCACGCGCACACACACGCACGCGCGCGCGCGCGCACACACACACCCCTCCCTTTTCTCTTTGTCAAACCAGACTATATATGGCAATTGGACACAAGCACACACACATACACACACACCACACACACACACACACACACACACACACATACACACGCACACACACACACACACACACACCCCTCCCTTTTCTCTTTGTCCAGAGGGTATAAATAATGTCATGTCATGTGTATTGATTCTGGTGCGAGACCCCGTGGAGGATGACTGCTCTTCTTCTCTGTGCAATAAAGACTCTGTTTGAAATAGAACTTTGTCGCTCTGAATATCTGGTCAGCTGGTCCATACTATATCAATTAAAGGACTTGCGAGGGAAGAAATTCCCTAACAAGCCCTAGAACCCGGTCTGAGTCGTCACTACAGTACCTGTTTGTTGAGGATGGCCTCTGCGGCCTTGGCGTCCCTCATGAACTGCTGGAAGCTCAGGCCTTGGTCCAGGAAGCTCTTGCGTACGTCCCACCGCTTCTGCAGCTCGGTCCAGCCTCGGTCCAGGCCCCTCAGCCTCTGCTCCAGCTGCTGGTACTGGGGGTCGTCCTCCTGACCCCGCGTGACCTGGGCGCCGGTGTCCCTCACGCGCACGTAGTCCTCCTCGTGGTCGCCGATGTCGTCGCGCACGGCGTGGTGGAGGCTCAGCAGCTCCTCGGCCTCCGGCAGCGAGGCGGGCGTGTCCTCCGGGCAGGCCACGGCCTTCTGGGCCCCGAAGAGCCAGGACTGGAAGTCGTCCATGTCCTGGAGGAACTTCTGCAGCTTGCTCACCTCCCCCAGGGACTCCTCGCGGTCCTTCAGGGTCCTCCTCAGGTCGTCCCAGGCCGCGTCCAGCTGCTCCCCGCGCGCCAGGATGTCGTCGGCGTTCTCCGGGTGGTCCTCGACCAGCTGCTCCGCCTCCCTCCGCAGGAAGGTCAGCTTGGTGTCGATGGCGGCCAGGTCCCGCTCCATACCGCACAGCTTCCTCTGGATGGTCATGACGGCCGCCAGGTCGTTGCCCAGGTCCTGCGTGGACTCGATCACCCGGGTCTTGTCCCGGATCCATGCCTCCGTCTCGTCGCACTCCAGCCCGTAGTTGTGCAGGCTGAGGGCGGAGTCTATCCTCCTCTTCTTCTCCTCCACCATGGCCTTGAAGGCGTCCCACCTGAGGGAGACACAGGGACGGATAAGATAATATGATGTTGGATTGGATTAGATTAGATTAGATTAGATTAGATTAGATTGGATTGGATTGGATTGGATTGGATTAGATTAGATTAGATTAGATTAGATTGGATTAGATTGGATTAGATTAGATTAGATTAGATTAGATTCGATTCGATTCGATTCAAATGTATTGTCATCATGCAGCACAAGTACAGTACAACGAAAAGAAGTTTGGCGTCCAACCAGAGTGAAAAATGTAAAGTGCAATAGTAATATACAATGTACAGGTGATTAAACTGGGTATAAAATATATTCAATTAGTACTACTGAGTAATAGTGCTAATCAGATTATGTACAGTATGTACAGAGTTGCAGTATTAATATGTACAGTGATACAGGTATAAATATACTATGGTAGTAAGTAGGGGTGTAACGATGCATCGATCAATCGAAATTAATCAAAATTTAAATGTTTTTTAATTTTTTTTTAATTTTTTTTATTGACCTATAGTCCATTCATATTGAGTGAATCTGTTCCCCCAGCCACATTTGTGTATTCAAATTTTTTTGGGGAATTAACTGAAAATGTATAGAAATGTTATAGAATCTAATCGAATCGAATCGTGGTCAAATGAAGAGATTTCATGATGCATTGAATCGTTGCCTGAATAATCATAATCGAATCGAATCGTTGTGAGGTCGCATCGTTACACCGCTAGTAGTAAGTCATACTGGCCAATAGCGTAACTAGTAAAGAGTACGTAAGAGATATGTACAGATATAGATATATCTACAAGATGTGTAAAAAGGATTATATGCAGGTGTGTACAGACAGGTGTGGATAGATAAGTAAGAAATACAGTAAGAAAACAGTGGCTCTGTGGGTGTTACAGTATATAGAAACATATTGATATTTCTGAATTATAACATTTTCTCAGGCTTAAAGGAACGCGCCAACATTATGGGAAACCGTCTTCTCCAGAGTCAGACAAGAAGCTAGTTTTAAGCTAGGCTAGCTGATCCGCATCCGCTTCCATTCATTTGTGCTAAGCTAGGCTAGCTTGCAGCCGGATAACCCTTTGGTAAGCGCATTTCCCATAATGTTGTCGTGTTCACTGTAATAGATCTCCCATAAATACACACACACTGCATAGAGGCTATCAAACGATCCGTGTGTGATCTTTCTACGGCGTGTGTAGAAAAAACGCGCTGACGGTTCACCTCTTGTTCAGACGCGTTTGACATTCCTTGACCTCCTTCACGCGAGGATGCCTGCTGTCCTCCAGCTGTTTCACCGCTTTGTTGACATCATCGACCCGCGCCTGAACGTTTGCCATATCTTGAGCTAGAATGCTCAACCTGTAAGGAGAACAGTCACGTTAGCGAACATAGCTAATGCATGTAAATAATTTTTTTTCCAATTTCACAGTAGAAGACCTGTTGTTCTCAAAGTGGGTTCCGGGGAACCTCTGGGGGTCCCAGGGGGGTTCTAAAGGGTCAATGGTGCAGTTAGAGGTTAGTGTCTTGCTCAAGGACACATCGACGCGCTGCCCAGGAGGAGCGGGAATCGAACCAGGAACCTCCGGATTACCAGACGACTGCTCTATCTCGCCCCGGATTCTAGTGGGTATCCAGCTAACTGGGGAATGTTTGATTTCACTAATAAGTTCTTCACTAGAAGCTAGCATATCTAATTATCGCTAAAACACATCTTCTCAGATGCACTTAGATGAGGGTCCTATTACATATCAATTTGGCGGTCCTTGACAAGAATACGATCCACTGATGTACATTTAAGACACAGCGTCTGTCATACTAGGGTCCTCAGAGCTTTCCTATTTATAAAAGAGGAAATCCTAAATAGAAATTAGTTTGTTTGATTAACCTTAGTAATCACTTTTAGTGAAATTTTTTCACTAGAAAGTTTGTTGTTTAAAATAAAGCCCAGATAGGTGACCTCCTCTTTATCCACAATAATGCTATCACCTACACCTAAAGCCCAGGGATTTATTTAGGTTGGCGTTTGACCTCAAAGAGTATGGCCTCTGTTTTTCCCAGATGCAGAGACAATTTATTTTCTACTTTTGTCTTATCCCTGTCAGAGACCAGGGCCCTCATTCATCAACGTGTTCTACGCACAGATTTGTGCTTACCCTGTGCGTACGATCATTTCTAAGCAAAGAGTGGGATTCATCAATTTCAACTTGAACTTGACTCCGTGCTTACGTCTACGCACAGGTCAGAGCACACTTAGCTGACGCCCAGTGGTAGAATATCGTTACTACGCATAAGCACTCCTCAGTTCTGCATTAGTTTCAAGGCGGAAATAAAGACACTGGCGCGTGTTCTGTATGACCCCCGTGATTCATTATAGTTCATTGTAAAATAGCAACAGTAGTGTAATTATGGTCAAAACCCTATAAATAGCATTTGGAATAATAGATCTTTCTCTCAGAATGAATGCAGCATGGTTTATATAGCGTTATCGGAATATACGGGGTGTAGGCTACTGACTGACTGCGCTCCGCGTAGCTTGATTGATTGATTGATTGATTGATTGAAAAGTTTATTAACAGATTGCAGAATGGGTACAGTACAGTACAGCTCAGTACATACAATTGATTCTGCGTACCATACTGCCATACGTTTTGTAACAGGTGCAGGCTCTCGCACCCACCACTGCACTCTGTATCAGTCCTTAGGATGGTCCTCTCTGTACCAAAGAAGACAATCACACATGTTGATTTTTATCCTTAAGTCATTGCTAGGTAAGCTGCCCTTATATATCTCCAGACTTCTGTCCTTTTATACTTGCTTTTTTAATACCAGACGAGCAGCAAATGGGATGCTGTTAAATGTTCCTTTGATGCAGTCAGAGCTTGGTAAAGCTGCATTCTCCCACTATGCTCCCTTTTTATGGAATACGCTGCAAGTGAAACTTTGTCTACAGGCACTTCCTACTGTGAATGCTTTTAAAGGTATGCTACGATTAGCCCTTTATGAAACATGTAACTGTTTTACCTGATGCTATTGTTGATGTGATTATGCTCCTTGCCACTGCACAAATGACCCTCTGTATTTATATTTGAATTGTATGTTTTTTGTTTAATGCCCTGTTTTATGTTGAAACTTGTTGTGTGCTGTGTTGGTCAGGACTCCCTGGAAGAAGAGATCTTGTATCTCAATGGGACATTCCTGGATAAATAAAGGATAAAAAAAAAAATAAAAAAAAAGGGGATGCAGACCAGAGAAAGACTTTCGTCTTGTTTACATCAGGGTCCCCCATTTTCAATTCATCATAAATTATAAAGCTCAACTCGTTATTATTTTGCGCACAGACCACAGAAACACGGGAACGTTTTGATTATATTTAAAAGGCTTTACGTTAAACGAAACAAGTGGAATTTCGAAGCTGTAAGCAGAATACAAGTCATATGAATATAGTGTTCTTCCCCCTTTTTACTGTATAAGAAAGAATAGAAAACGCATTGCAATGACACCAGATAGTGGACAGACTATGTATATGATGGGATTCAAGTTCGCGTTTTTGTTGATCATAGGCATGCTGTCAGAGTATGATATCTTAATCAAACATTCTAGAACATTTGTCGTCACAGATCATGTCCTAATAGAACATAGGCTATGGCATGGATCGTGATATTGTGTGGACTGTTATTATTACTGTACCGGTACCACCCATTGTGACAACAGCCTTGTGAGTCCCGCACACAAACATGATGGAATTCAAGTTCATGTATTGAAAGGCAGGCTACATCATACATGCAGTGAGATTCATTGTTCTTGTATATGCTCTCGTATTATTGTTTATATAGGCTACCCAATACTGACATCAAAATAGATTGTAGTATGCCTCTAGAAATCATATGCAGCAGGTAGAGAATTGACGGGAGATCCATCGTGATTTGGAATAAAATTGAGGAGAACTTTAATCCCTGGGTATTAATCAAACAACACGGGAAAAGGCAGTCATATTCCAGCGCGGTATTTATTAGTGTTTGCGCTGCCCAGGCAGCAATGGCTAATAGATATCATATCCGACATCACCGTAAGTGTACACGTCTGTCAGCCTGTCTCATGACACGCTTCCCTCGGCTTAGTCCATTTTTCCACATTTCATGGGTGTATTCCATTACCGTATATGGTTAATCGGGGCGTTTCTGGTATGCAAATACTTAAAACAGTGCACGAGCTCAAACGTAGGATCAAAGTCATATTCATCATGACAGGTGTGCGTAGAACCTGCGTACGCACGTGTGATGAATCCCGACTTTCCTGTGCGTACACTCATTCTAAATTCTGTGCTTACGTGTGGAAATAGAACATGTTCTACGCACACGTTGATGAATGAGGGCCCAGGAGTGCTGAGTCGTCAGCAAACAGGAACAGGTTGCAATTGCATGCAGATTTCATATCATACAAAAATAGCTGAGGCCCCAAAATGCTTCCCTGGGGGACCCCACATGTCACTGGAAAAGGGTCAAGGACAAGGTGCCATTGATGTCTACCACCTGTTCTCTTCCCTCCAGGAAGTACTTGACCCAGTTGGCTGACGTGCTATCAAAGCCTATCACTACCTACACATCTGTCATACGTACCTATTCAGTACACAGAACTATTTTATTGCACTGTAAAAAAAATTATATGTCTGCACTTTATGTGCTCATTTTATGTCTGTTCTATTCTACTATTTTATTGCACTGCACTATTGCACTATTTTACTCTGTCTATTTCATCTTACTCTTTTTATTATTGTCTATTTCAAACTGAATCAAACCATAAACTAGGTGGCCTGTTGGGATGTTAGATCCTAATGTGAAAAACTGTGATTTTATATGTCTGCACTTTATGTGCTCATTTTATGCCTTTCGTCTTTTTTTCTGTTGTGAAGCACTTTGAGCTGCAGTTTCTGTATGAAAGGTGCTATACAAATAAAGTTTATTATTATTATTATTATTATTATTATTATTATTATTATTATTATTATTATTATTACTAGGGATGTTCGATATTGGCTTTTTTACCGATATACCAATATTGTCCAACTCTTAATTTCCGATACCGATATCAACCGTTACCGATATATGCAGGGTTCCCCCCCCCCCCCCATCATTTCAGGTAATTAACATTACATATCTCTTGTCGTGGAATTAACACAACATTATGCATACTTTTGACTATAAATAAATGAAGAATTTGTTCTTACTTGCTTGCCTGGGTAAATAAAGGTTAAATAAACGTAAAAAAAAATTATAAAGATTCGAATGCCAATATCGGCCGATAATATCGGACATCCCTGATTATTACACGTCTGTCATTACGTACCTGTTCTGCACCACCTCCAGGTCCTCCAGCTTCTCCGGCACCTCCAGGCCCACCAGCCACGTCTCCTTCTGGCCCATCCACAGCTCGCAGGAGTCCGTCTCGCTGAAGATAGTGTACAGGGCCATGGCGTCGTCCAGCTTCTTCTGCCGCAGGTCGGCCAGGGACATGAGCTCCAGGTACAGGTCCCGGATGTCCTTCAGACGCCTCTGGATGTCGGGTGTGTTGCGCAGCTCCTCCGGCAGCGCGTTGGCCTGCTTGGTCAGGGCGTCGACGGTGGCTCCGTTCTTGGCCGTCTCGTTGCGCAGGTCCCGGTGCTTCCTCAGCTGCCGCTGGGTGGTGTACTCGTCGTGGCCCACGTCCTCGCTGCTCATCTGCCTCTTGGCGTCCAGCAGCCAGGCCTTTTCAAGTTTCAAGATTCAAGTTTCAAGTTTTAAGTTTCAAATTTCAAGTTTCAAATTTCAAGTTTCAAATTTCAAGTTTCAAATTTCAAATTTCAAATTTCAAGTTTCAGGTTTCAACTTTCAAGTTTCAAATGTCAAGTTTCAAGTTTCAAATTTCAAGTTTCAAGTTTTAAGTTTTAAGTTTAAAATTTCAAGTTTCAAATTTCAAGTTCAAGTTCAAGTTTCAAATTTCAAATTTCAAATTTCAAGTTTCAAGTTTCAAATTTCTAATTTCAAGTTTCTAATTTCAAATTTCAAATTTCAAGTTTCAAGTTTCAAGTTTCAGGTTTCAAATTTCAAGTTTCAAATGTCAAGTTTCAAGTTTCAAATTTCAAGTTTCAAGTTCAAGTTTCAAGTTTCAAGTTTCAAGTTTTGTTTTATTTGTCACATATAAGGTACACCAGGTAAGGTATACAAAACTAAAGTACAAAATGCAAAAAAAAATGCAGAAATGAGGCAGAGATGTAGTGCGAATATTTTTGTAATAATAATAAATAGATCCAATGTGGTGTAGTGTTAAAACGTGTTTAAAGTGTCTAAAGTGAATGTTAAAGTGAAATGTTTGTTTTGTTCTTGATTTATTGTGATGTTTCTTCTTGACGTGTCCGGCCCATGGGGACATTAACGCGTGTTGTCGGGCCTTAAAGAAGACGTGTCCGGCCCATGGGGACATTAACGTGTGTTGTCAGGCCTTAAAGAAGACGTGTCCGGCCCCATGGGGACATTAACGTGTGTTGTCGGGCCTTAAAGAAGACGTGTCCGGCCCCATGGGGACATTAACGTGTGTTGTCGGGCCTTAAAGAAGACGTGTCCGGCCCATGGGGACATTAACGTGTGTTGTCGGGCCTTAAAGAAGACGTGTCCGGCCCCATGGGGACATTAACGTGTGTTGTCGGGCCTTAAAGAAGGCGTGTCCGGCCCATGGGGACATTAACGTGTGTTGTCGGGCCTTAAAGAAGACGTGTCCGGCCCCATGGGGACATTAACGTGTGTTGTCGGGCCTTAAAGAAGACGTGTCCGGCCCCATGGGGACATTAACGTGTGTTGTCGGGCCTTAAAGAAGACGTGTCCGGCCCCATGGGGACATTAACGTGTGTTGTCGGTAGGGTTGGGCACCGAAAACCGGTTCTAATAGGAACCGGTTCCTAACTTCCGGTTCTGGAACCGGAAGTAACATATTTGAATTTCGATTCTAAATTTCGATTTTTTTTTTTTTTTTTACTTATTTTTTTTTTTTTTTTTTTTTTTTTACTTTAATACCCTAGTTACAGTACAGCAACCAAATTAAACTGTATCAAGTCAACTGAAAATGTGAATAGTATGATTTTCTTTTTGAAAAAAAAAAAATAAAAAATCTCCTTCGAAATAAGCTGTGACCCGTTTTGACCTGCACCTCAAAGAATCGGAATCGAGAATCGTTTAGAACAGGAATCGATATGGAGAATCGGAATCGGAACCGGAATCGTTCAAATCCAAACGATGCCCAACCCTAGTTGTCGGGCCTTAAAGAAGACGTGTCCGGCCCCATGGGGACATTAACGTGTGTTGTGGGGCCTTAAAGAAGACGTGTCCGGCCCATGGGGACATTAACGTGTGTTGTCGGGCCTTAAAGAAGACGTGTCCGGCCCCATGGGGACATTAACGTGTGTTGTCGGGCCTTAAAGAAGACGTGTCCGGCCCATGGGGACATTAACGTGTGTTGTCGGGCCTTAAAGAAGACGTGTCCGGCCCATGGGGACATTAACGTGTGTTGTCGGGCCTTAAAGAAGACGTGTCCGGCCCATGGGGACATTAACGTGTGTTGTCGGGCCTTAAAGAAGACGTGTCCGGCCCCATGGGGACATTAACGTGTGTTGTCGGGCCTTAAAGAAGACGTGGCCGGCCCATGGGGACATTAACGTGTGTTGTCGGGCCGTACAGATACATTTGATTTGATTTGATTTTGATGTTAATAAAGGTGAGTGTTTAAAGTGAGCGTGAGCGTGTGGATGTGTTGTGTGCACGGGGTGCAGAGTGGATGGGGGGGGGGGGCGGACGGGTGTGTAGTGTCGCACCTTGAGGTCGTCGGCGTCCCCCTGGACCTGGAAGAACCTCTGGGTGTCCTGGAGGTTCTGCTTCCGGAAGGCGCCCAGCTCCTCCAGCTGCTGCCACTGCCTGCCCACGTCCTCCATGCACTCCCGCACCTTGGGGGCGCCGAAGTGCCTGGCCTGGATCATCTGCTCGCCCTCGCCCATGGTGCGCTGCAGGTGGGCCCGCCGGGCGCCCAGCTCGTCCTCGAAGGCGCTGTGTTTGCTCTGCAGCGCCAGCACGCCCGGCAGGTCCTTGCCGTAGTCCAGCGTGGAGAAGATGTGCTCCTTCTCCCGGATCCAGCTCTCCAGCTCCGCCATCTCCCACAGGAAGTTCCAGAAGCGGCGCGACTGCTCCAGGCGGGCGCGGCGCTGGGCGGCCAGGGCACACAGCTCCTGGTAGCACAGGTCCAGGTGCTGCACCCGGTCCCGGATCACCTGGGGGTCGCACGGCTTGTAGCCTGCGGGGGGGGGGGGGGGTGGGGGGTGGGGGGAGGGAGGAGAGAGGAAAGGGTGGTTTGGCTGTCTTTAAAAAAAATTCTCCCATCCCAATTTTTTTCCGTTATGCCAATTCCCTTCCTGGTCGTTATGCCTGGTCGACTTTGAACTGTTGAACAGTAATCCAGAACTATTTTGTTGCACTGTAAAAAAAAAATTGACATTTATTTTTATTTTTTAATAATTGTTTTTATCTATTCTATTCTACTATTTTATTGCACTGCACTATTGCACTATTTTACTCTGTCTATTTTATCTGACTCTTTTTATTATTGTCTATTTAAAACTGAATCAAACCATAAACAAGGTGGCCTGTTGGGACGTTAGACCCTAATGTGGAAAACTGTGATTATTTTATATGTCTGCACTTTATGTGCTCATTTTATGCCTGACTTTTTTCTGTTGTGAAGCACTTTGAGCTGCAGTCTCTGTATGAAAGGTGCTATACAAATAAAGTGTATTATTATTATTATTATTATTATTATTATTATTATTATTATTATTATTATTATTATTATTATTATTATTATTATTATTATTATTATTATTATTATTATTATTATTATTATTATTATTATTATTATTATTATTATTATTATTATTATTATTATTATTATTATTATTATTATTATTATTATTATTATTATTATTATTATTATTATTATTATTATTATTATTATTATTATTATTATTATTATTATTATTATTATTATTATTATTATTATTATTATTACTGTCGGTCTGGGGAGGGTGTAGACCAGTGATTCCCAACCTGGGGTCCGCGGAGACCACAGATGATTTGAGGTCCTTTTTTTTTTTTTTTTTTTTTTCTTCTTTCAGATAAATATTTAATTAGCATATTTTTATCATCAGAAGCATGAATAGTCTCTCCACTACAATAAAAAATAAAGATAAATAAATAAACATCTAGACATGATTTTTGAACGTTAACAGTAGGCTACCGGGTAGCCGCTAAAACGCGAATCAGTTGACTATCACTTTCCGTAGCTAGCCTAGCACGCTAGTTAACTTTCTCGGCTCGTCTGCAGTCAGCCGCCAGAGGCGAAAATGTGTGACAAACGAAAAGGAGATGACGGCAGCTCATCTGCAAAAAAAGTTAGGACCTACAGCAATCGCGAAAATTACATCACCATGGGCTTCACTGAGGGACCAGACAAACGACCTGAGTGTGTGATTTGTGGAGAAAAGTTGGCAAACTCGAGCCTGAAGCCCAGCAAGCTGAAGAGACATCAGGCGTCTAAGCACCCAGAAACCGTTGGGAAGGATCTGGACTTTTTTCGGAGGAAAGAACAGTCTCTCAAGGCGAACAAGCCCGTTGATGTTAGAGTAGCGTGGAGCAGGGGTGGCAGTGATTTACAGAAGGCTACCGAAGCCTCCTTTGAGTGTTCGCTTTTAATTGCAAAAGCAAAGAAACCGCACAATATTGGCGAGCAGCTCATCAAACCAGCCTGCATCAAAATGGTTTAGAAACTGTGTGGCCCACAGGTGGCGGATAAACTAAAATCAGTACCACTCTCGAACAATGTAGTGAAAGACCGAATTGATAAGATGTCAAGTGATTGCGAGCAGCAGCTGTCAGAAAAGCTTAGAAAGGGTCCATTTGCCATACAACTTGATGAAACTACAACTGTCGCAGACGAGGCTGTGCTCATCGTTTATGTGCAGTATATGGAAAATGAGGATCTGAAGCAGGACATTCTCATGTCAGTCAACCTTACTACCACCACTCGAGGTGAGGATATTTTTACTGCAGTGGATTCTTACTTCATTCAACATAAATGCAAACCGTTCACCATTAGGGCCTGATTTGAGAGGATGAATACAGGATTTGAATATTGGCCAACATTTTGAAATACATATGGTGCAAGATGAGATTTGTTGATTGAAGGCACAAGTCAAAGAAGCATAGTGGGTCTAATTATGATGCATATGCCTGTGTATAAGCAGTTTGTTATTAAAATGACAAAAAAAAGTATTTTATGGTATTTTATTAGGAGGGGGGTCCAGGAATTTCATCAGAGATGTTTGGGGGTCCCTGGGGGAAAAAAGGTTGGGAACCCCTGGTGTAGACTACCACATGCTGCCCTACTGTCGGTCTGGGGAGGGTGTAGACTACCACATGCTGCCCTAATGTCGGTCTGGGGAGGGTGTAGACTACCACATGCTGCCCTACTGTCGGTCTGGGGAGGGTGTAGACTACCACATGCTGCCCTACTGTCGGTCTGGGGAGGGTGTAGACTACCACATGCTGCCCTACTGTCGGTCTGGGGAGGGTGTAGACTACCACATGCTGCCCTACTGTCAGTCTGGGGAGGGTGTAGACTAACACATGCTGCCCTACTGTCGGTCTGGGGAGGGTGTAGACTACCACATGCTGCCCTACTGTCGGTCTGGAGAGGCTGGAGAGTGTAGACTACCACATGCTGCCCTACTGTCAGTCTGGGGAGGGTGTAGACTACCACATGCTGCCCTAATGTTGGTCTGGGGAGGGTGTAGACTACCACATGCTGCCCTACTGTCAGTCTGGGGAGGGAACTCAGATAGGTGCAGAGCGTAGGGGTCATGATTAGGGTTGGGCACCGAAAACCGGTTCTAATTAGGAACCGGTTCCTAACTTCCGGTTCTGGAACCGGAAGTAACATATCTGCATTTCGATTCTTAAAAAAATAAAAATAATAAAAAATAAAAAAAAATTATTAATTGTTAATTAATACCCTAGTTACAGTACAGCAACCAAATTAAACTGTATCAAGTCAACTGAAAATGTGAATAGTATGAAAAAAATTTCAAATTTTCAACAAAAAAAATTCTCCTGCTAAATAAGCTGTGACCTGTTTTGACCTGCACCTCAAAGAATCGGAATCGAGAATAGTTCAGAACAGGAATCGATATGGAGAATCGGAATCGGAACCGGAATCGTTCAAATCCAAACGATGCCCAACCCTGAGAGACCGTTAACCGGCAGGGATAGGAGGGAGAAACCTGCCCTGAGAGGCAGGACGCCGCGGGCCAGTGACCCACTTTGGGTGCTCTCTCTAAACCAACCGGTCCAAACCTCCTCCTCTGTTGCAACTCACTGTCTCCGTTGGCGAACTTGAGGGCGGCGGCGTTGGAGCCCGCCACCCGGTCCGCCTGCAGCGCCACGTCGCTCTCCAGCAGGGCGTGCTTCTGCAGCAAGTCCTCCACCTCCAGCAGGTGCTTCCCAAAGTCCGGAGACAGCAGCCGAGCCTGGAGGAGGGAAGCGGATCGGATTAGAATACACAGAACTAGGGATGTCCGATATTATCGGCCGATATCGGCAGTAAAATGTGATATCGGAAAATATCGGTATCGGTAAAAAAATAAACAATAACAATTTTTTTTTCTTTTTTTTTCTTTTTTTTTACATTTATTTAACCTTTATTTACCCAGGCAAGCAAGTAAGAACCAATTCTTATTTTATTTATTGTCAAAAGTATGCATGTTGGTTTAATTCAACAACAAGAGATATGTAATGTTAATTTTTACTTTTTTAATTATCATATTTTGCACAGATAATGCTTACATTTAGAAAGCCTTTTGAATGCATCCAGTGAAATTATTAGTTACCTGAAATTATTCAGTTTTTTTGGGGGTAAACCCTGCATATATCGGTATCGGTTGATATCGGTATCGGTATCGGAAATTAAGAGTTGGACAATATCGGAATATCGGTATCGGTAAAAAAGCCAATATCGAGCATCCCTACACAGAACACATATGCACTCACACACATGAAACATGCACGCATAAAATGCACAGACTTACTAAACACACACACATAAAACGGACACATAGGTCACGCACATACACATAGGTAAAACACACATCTATATATACTGTAGTACACGTACACACACACGCCGCACACATACAGTCTATTCTAGTACATCTGTTCTAACACTGGCAGGGAACCGAATCCTCAAGGGCCACCTCAAGTATAATACACGAACATGGTCGCAAGTACCTGAGCCATATTTATTTTATTATTTGACTTTTTCTTGTTTGTTTGTTTCTTGTCAAGTCTCTATTAAGGTCTTTGTACGGTCTATATTCTTTTTGCTTATTGTTTCCAATGTCATTGTGATTCATGTTACTGTTAGTGTTGGTGTCGTCGTTGTTGTCATTGTCATTGTTATTATTATTATTGTTGTACTGTCATATTCTGTTCTATGTGTGAAAAGAAAAGAAAAGAAAAACATTTATAAAAAAAGAAAAAAACGTGGCGTAGTGGGCAAGGCGCTCGCCACGAAATCTGGAGACGCTGGGCTTGCCTGTTCGAGCCCAGCGCTCCACATTGCTTTCAGTTTAGCTGGTCGTTCATACTAATACACATTGGCCGTATTAGGGGGTGGGAAACTGATGGGTGGGGATCGGGCGTTGTGGACAGCGACTCCTACAGGTCGGTTGGTGCGCCTGCGCAGTAGAATCAGGAAGTGTCGGGGGCAGCGTGAGCCTCCCACGCGTTACTCCTCGCCACTGAGAGATCGAGCTGCGCAGGTGAAAAGATGCGACTGCTGTTACCTCAAGTACCGGAGGGGACTTGTGCTATGTATGACTTAGTCCACATTGCAGCCGGCTTGTGGGAGGCAAGAAACAGCGTTCGTGACAGGGGAGGGTTGAATTGGATGATACGAAATTGGGATGGGAGAAAAATATAGAAAATGGGAGAAAAAGTGGATAAAAAAAAAAGATTACAATGTATTGTCATCGTACAGCTGCACAGGTACAGTACAACGAAAATAAGTCTGGCGTCCGACCAGAGTGCAACATGTAGCAGTAAAGTGCAACAGTAACATACACTCTACAGCAGCACCTCTACCTTCATGTCGTCCATCCAGCTGATGATGTACAGCATCTCCTGGAAGATCCTCTGCAGCGTGAGGTTCTTGTCCAGGCGCCCCCTGCGGGCCTTCAGCAGCTCCTGCAGGTAGTCCCACAGGCGCAGCACGTTGTCCTTGCGCGCGTCCACCCGCTTGGCGTCGTGGTAGCGCTCCGCCTCCAGCTCGCGGGAGATGGCCACCAGGGCGCCCACGCGCTCCTCGTACGCCGCGATGTCCGTCTCGATGGCGTCGTGCTTCTTCTTCGCCGCCTCCACCGCCGGCAGGTCGTAGCCGAAGTTGTCCTATGGGGGGATTGATTGATTGATTGATTGATTGAAAACTTTATTTACCTGTGGCAAGATGGCCGCCATGTGGCAGCGCGGGTGAGTCGTCTAGTTTCAAGTTTCAAGTTTCTTTATTAATTGTCATAGTAAAAAATACACTTTCAGACGGGGGACACTTTCAGACGGGGGACACTTTCAGACGGGGGACACATTCAGACGGGGGACACATTCAGACGGGGGACACTTTCAGACGGGGGACACTTTCAGACAGGGGGACACTTTCAGACGGGGGACACTTTCAGACGGGGGACACTTTCAGACGGGGGACACTTTCAGACGGGGGACACTTTCAGACGGGGGACACTTTCAGACAGGGGGACACTTTCAGACGGGGGACACTTTCAGACGGGGGACACTTTCAGACAGGGGGACAGTTTCAGACGGGGGACACTTTCAGACGGGGGACACTTTCAGACGGGGGACACTTTCAGACGGGGGACACTTTCAGACGGGGGACACTTTCAGACAGGGGGACACTTTCAGACGGGGGACACTTTCAGACAGGGGGACACTTTCAGACGGGGGACACTTTCAGACGGGGGACACTTTCAGACGGGGGACACTTTCAGACGGGGGACACTTTCAGA
Source organism: Notolepis coatsorum (assembly GCF_963971535.1). Classification (NCBI taxonomy): domain Eukaryota; kingdom Metazoa; phylum Chordata; class Actinopteri; order Aulopiformes; family Paralepididae; genus Notolepis; species Notolepis coatsorum. The sequence continues at coordinate 3,133,225 of NC_140167.1, read as the reverse complement.
CGGGGGACACTTTCAGACGGGGGGACACTTTCAGACGGGGGACACTTTCAGACGGGGGACACTTTCAGACGGGGGACACTTTCAGACGGGGGACACTTTCAGACGGGGGGGCCGGGGGGCCCCTAGTCTGTTCGTTTAGCAGGGCCTCCATGTTTGCCTAACGTGACACTGTTTTTGCACAATCCTGCTCAATTGCACAGCCCTGTCCTATATTCTATTCTATTGTACTTTATTTTTATTTCTTTTTTTATTTAGTTTATATATATATATATATAAATATAGCATAAAGAGTCTCGATGTTTGCCTTTGCCTAAAATAAAATAAGATAAGGTAAGATCTTCCTTTATTGATCCCCTCTTGGGGAAATTCAGGCGTCATAGCAGCGTGGGGGAGGGGGGAGGGGAGGTACAGGTACGGGCAGGGTAATAGTAGAAAGACATAAATATAGGAAATAAAACCGTATCTGAATATAGAAATATTAGGAAAAATAAACAGTGTAAATTTAAACAAAGGTGCAGATGAGGGCCATACGAGCCGTATCACCGTTATATTATACATTACAATAAATATAGGCAATTTATCTGAAATTACATTATATATGAGTAAGAGTCAAAGTAAACACTATACACGAGGTACAGTACACACGAGGTGCAGTATACACAAGGTGCAGTATACACAAGGTGCAGTATACACGAGGTGCAGTATACACAAGGTGCAGTATACACGAGGTGCAGTATACACAAGGTGCAGTACACATGAGGTGCAGTATACACAAGGTGCAGTACACATGAGGTGCAGTATACACAAGGTGCAGTATACACGAGGTGCAGTATACACAAGGTGCAGTATACACAAGGTGCAGTATACACAAGGTGCAGTACACACGAGGTGCAGTACACATGAGGTGCAGTACACACAAGGTGCAGTACACACAAGGTGCAGTATACACAAGGTGCAGTACACACGAGGTGCAGTATACACAAGGTGCAGTACACACGAGGTGCAGTATACACAAGGTGCAGTAAACACAAGGTGCAGTATACACAAGGTGCAGTACACACGAGGTGCAGTATACACGAGGTGCAGTATACACAAGGTGCAGTATACACGAGGTGCAGTATACACAAGGTGCAGTATACACAAGGTGCAGTATACACAAGCTACCCTATAACTG